>NW_022440475.1:4195-7045 GCF_009761245.1 Sapajus apella
AAAAACTCACACTAGTGCCCTTTCTGTTCTGTGATGACAGGTGATACGCATTCTGCTAAATTTTGCTTATGCTGTTTTCTCCCTTAACAAATTTTCCTCCTCTGAATTCTCAGCATTTATTAAATGTTCTACTCATTTACTCACTCTGTTGCCCAGGCTGGAATGAAGTGGCAAGATCTCGGCTCACTGCAACCTTCGCCTCCCGGGCTCAAGCAGTTCTCCTGCCTCAGCCTCCCAAGTAGCTGGGACTACAGGCATGCATCACCACACTCTGTTAACTTTTGTATTTTTAGTAGAGATGGGGTTTCACCATGTTGGCCAGGCTGGTCTTGAACTTCTGACCACAGGTGATCCTCCCACTTTGACCTCCCAAAGTGCTGGGATTACAGGTATGAGCCACTACACCTGCCCTCACATATGTTATTCAATTCTGATTGCTCCCAACTAGACTGGAATTTCCTAGAGGAAAATTAAGTCAGTAACTTGGCTTTCTCTGGCATCACTCACAGGACTTGGCACAGTGCTGAGCACAGAGTGGGTATTTAAGACATGTTTAGGCCGGGCGCGGTGGCTCAAGCCTGTAATCCCAGCACTTTGGGAGGCCGAGGCAGGTGGATCACGAGGTCAAGAGATCGAGACCATCCTGGTCAACATGGTGAAACCCCGTCTCTATTAAAAATACAAAAAATTAGCTGGGCATGGTGGTGCCATGTAATCCCAGCTACTCAGGAGGCTGAGGCAGGAGAATTGCCTGATCCCAGGAGGCGGAGGTTGCGGTGAGCCGAGATCGTGCCATTGCACTCCAGCCTGGGTAACAAGAGCGAAACTCCGTCTCAAAAAAAAAAAAAAAAAAAAAGACATGTTTAATATGGCCGGGAGCAGTGGCTCACGCCTGTGATCCCAACACTTTGGTAGGCCGAGGCAGGCGGATCACGAGGTCAAGAGAACAAAACCATTCTGGCCAACATGGTGAAAACCCCCCTCTCTACTAAAAAATACAAAAATTAGCTGGGTTTGGTGGCACGTGCCTGTAGTCCCAGCTACTCGGGAGGCCAAGGCAGGAGAATTGCTTGAACCCCTGGAGGCGGAGGATGCAGTGAGCCAAGATCGCGCCACTGCACTCCAGCCTGGCGCCTGGTGACAGGGCAAGACTCTGCCTCAAAAAATAAATAAATAAATAAGAAAAAAGACACGTTTAATAATCGATTATACCTCAAATAAGTCTCAGCTAGTAGTTTAAATTCATACTTCCATGAGGAAATAATGTGGTTGATGCTTTCTTGGGGATTAGGTGATGAAGTGGGAGTTAAGAATAACTACAGACTGCTGTTCTCTTCCCTTTTAACTTTCCCTTTTCCAAACTAGTTAATTTGCAGTTGAAAGATAAAGGTAGGCCAATGCAACTGATGCATTTTCTCCAGAGTTTAGACTGACTTGGAACTACCAGAAATCATTCCCACTCATACCACTGAGAAATCCTGTCCCAGAAAACCACGCAGCAGGGTCACTGCTGCTCTCCTTAGCACCAGGAGAGATGACCAATACCCAGAGAACACCAAAAACTCTAGATGCCCACTGTGCTAATATGCTTTGAGAACCTTCCGGGTCAACACCTTTTAAGGCAATGTAGGTTTTTATATTTGTACAGGGCCTTAGAGTTAGACTATGTCTATATATTTATATTCTATCTACAGATCTAAAGTGAGTTACTTTTACAAAAAAAAAGAAGAAACACTGAATTGTATGAGGTTAATCGGTGCAGTACATTGTCTGCAAAAACAGTCATCAACAGTTTCTCCCATTCCTGTGCACACACCACACTCCTCCCATCAGGAGGTGGAGTCTGTTTCTTTTTCCTTTGAATCTGGGCTAGTCTTATGACTCGCTTTCACCAGTAACATGTAGTGGAAATAACACTGTGCCAGTTCTGGGCCTATTCCTTAAGAGACCTGGCAGTTTCTGTTTTGCTCTTTGGAAAGCCATTTCTCATAGAAAGAAGTCTAACTACCCTATTGGAGAGAGAGGCCATGGATCTCTCATTGCAGACAAAGGCCCCGGAAAATGAGAGATTGTGAAGGGAGAGAGAGCGCAGACATCCTCCAGCTGTCCCAGCCAACCAGGGCAGGCCCCAGCCATGCAAGTGAAGCTGCCTTGGATCCTCCAGCCTTTTGTCGAGCTGCCCAGCCAACACCATGTGGAGCAAAGACGGGCTATTCCACTATACCGTGGCCAAATTAAAGACTCCTGACTAAGGCCAGACGTGGTGGCTCACACCTGTAATCCTAGCACTTTGAGAGGCAGAGGCAGGCAGATCGTTTGAGCCCAAGAGTTTGAGATCACCAGAAGCAACATGACAGAAATCCATCTCCACCATAAATTAGCCAGGCGTGGTGGCATACGGCTGTAGTCTCAGCTACTTGAGAGGCTAAGCCATGAAGGTACAGGCTGCAGTGAGCCAAGATCATGCCACTGCACTCCAGCCTGGGTGACAGTGACAGCCTGTCTCAAACAAACAACAAAAACTAATCTTGAATAAATAAAGCAAGGTTGTTGTTTTAAACTACTCATTGTTAAGGTAGTTTGTTAGCTATTAACAAATAAGTAAATAGTAGCAACAATAGATAAATAAGCAGTAGTGATTAATAATTTGTAAAGATAGAATTCAAGGTCGGATGCAGTGGCTCATGCCTGTAATCCCAGCACTTAGGGAGGCTGAGGCAGGCAGATCACGAGGTCAACAGATCAAGACCGTCCTGGCCAACATGGTGAAACCCCATCTTTACTAAAAAAAAATACAAAAATTAGCTGGGCATGGTGGCGCGCACCTGTAGTCCCAGCTACTCAGGAGGC
>NW_022440476.1:0-6133 GCF_009761245.1 Sapajus apella
ATTGTCAAGGTGTATATTCAACTTAGAGAGTTAAACAGATATGTGAACGTAGCAGTTCAGAAACACTTACTTTGTAGAATCTGGAACGAGATAATTCCCAGCCATAAACAGGCTCATAAGAATTAGCGGTAAGATCGCTTCTAAACCACAGGATAAACGATTCTTTCAAACTGCTCTGTTGTGTGTTCGTTGACCTTAGGAATTCATATCAATGTTTCGATTCAGCGAGTTAGAAACACGTTTCTTCTAAAAGCTTCGCGCCGATATTCTTGAGTGAATGGGAATATACAGTGTGATGAGAAATATCTGGCTCTAAAACAAAAACGGAGCTATGTAGCAGAATGATTGTCAAGATGTATATTAAACTTATAGAGAGAAACCATTGTGTGAATGCAGCAGTTGAATAACCCTTTCTTTGGAGAATCTCTAAAGAGATATTTCCAGCAATATACAGACTCTTAAGGATTAGGTATAAGAGAGCGTATAAATGACATTAGAATCGTCTCTTTTAAAGTGCTCTGCTGTGTGTTCGCTCACCTTCGGAATTTGCATCTATGTTTAGATTCAGCGAGTTAGAAACACGTTTCTCCACGAAGCGGCGTTATGATATTCGTGAGTGAAAGGGAGTATAGGGTGTAATGAGAAATATCGGGCACTAAAACAAAAATGGAGCTATGAAACAGAATGATTGTGAAGGTTTATGTTCCGCTTAGAGAGGTAAACAGATATGTGAATGTAGCAGTTCACCAACCCTTACTTTGGAGAATCTGGAAACAGATATTTCCAGCCATATACAGGCTCCTAACAATTAGCTGTAAGATCGCGTCTAAACCACAGGAGAATCGTCTCTTTCCGCTGCTTTCTTATGTGTTCGTTCAGCTTCAGAAGTTGCATCTATGTTTAGATCCAACAAGTTAGAAACACGTTTCTTCTAAAAGCTGCGTTTGGATATTCGTGAGTGAATTGGAATAATGGGTGTAATGAGAAATATCTGGCTCTAAAACAAAAGTGGAGCTCTGCAGCAGAATGATGGTCAAGGTGTATATTAAACTTACGGAGTTAAACAATTGTGTGAATGTAGCAGGTCACTAACCCTTTCTTTGGAGGATCTGGAAAGCCATATTTCCAGCCATATACAGACTCTGAAGAATTAGCTTTAAGATCGCACGTAAATCATACGAGAAACGTCTTTTTCAAACTGCTACACTGTGTGTTCGTTCACCTTGGGAAGTTGCATCTATGTTTAGATTCTGCGAGTTAGAACCACGTTTCTCCAGAAAGCTATGTTTGGATATTACTGAGCGAATGGGAGTATAGGGTTTAATGAGAAATATCCAGCTCTAAAATAAAAACGGAGCTTTGTAGCAGAATCATTGTCAAGGTGTATATTAAACTTACAGAGTTAAACCCTTGTGTGAATGTAGCAGTTCACTAACCCTTTCTTTGGAGAATCTGGAAAGAGATATTTCCAGCCATATACAGACTCTTAAGAATTAGCTTTAAGATCGCATTTGAATCATACGAGAAACGTCTCTATCAAAATGCTCCACTGTGTGTTCGTTCACCATCGGAAGTTGCATCTATGTTTAGATTCTGCGAGTTAGAAACACGTTTCTCCAAAAAGCTGCGTTGGGATACTTCCGGGTTATTGGGAGTATAGGGTGTAATGAGAAATATCTGGGTCTAAAATAAAAACGGAGCTATGCAGAAGAATGATTGTCAAGGTGTGTATTCAACTTACAGAGTTTGACAGATGTGTGAGTGTAGCAGCTCAGGAAACCTTTCCTTGGAGAATCTGGAAAGAGATATTTCCAGCCATATACAGGCTCCTAAGAATTAGCTTAAGATCACGTCTAAACCACAGGAGAAATAACTCTTTCAAACTGCTCTGCTGTGTGTTCGTTGACCTTAGGAAGTTGAATCTATATTTTGATTCAGCGAGTTAGAAACACGTTTCTTCTAAAAGCTGCGTGTCGATATTCTAGAGTGATAAGGAGTATACAGTTTAATGAGAAATATCTGGCTCTAAAACAAAAACCGAGCTATGTAGCAGAATGATTGTCAAGGTGTATATTAAACTTACAGAGTTAAACAATTTTGTGAATGTATCAGGTGAATAACCCTTTCTTTGGAGAATCTGGAAACAGATATTTCCAGCAATATACAGACTCTTAAGAATTAGCTATAAGATTGCATCAAAATCACATTAGAAACGTCTCTTTCAAACTGCTCTGCTGTGTGTTCCTTCCCCTTCGGAAGTTGCATCTAGGTTTAGGTTCAGCGAGTTAGAAACACGTTTCTCCAACAAGCGGTGTTTGGATATTCCTGAGTGAATGGTAGTATAGTGTGTAATGGGAAATATCAGGCTCTAAAACAAAAGCAGAGCTATTTAGCAGAATGATGGTCAAGGTGTATATTAAAATCACAAAGTTTAACAATTTTGTGAATGTAGCAGTTCACTAACCCTTTCTTAGGAGAATCTGGAAAGAGATATTTCCAGCCATATACAGACTCTTAAGAATTAGCTTTAAGATCGCATCTAAATCATACGAGAAACGTCTCTTTCAAACTGCTCCACTGTGTGTTCATTCACCTTAGGAATTTGCATCTATGTTTCGATTCAGCGAGTTAGATACACGTTTCTTCTGAAAGCTGCGTTTGGATATTCCTGGGTTATTGGGAGTATACGGTGTAATGAGAAATATCTGGTTGTGAAACAAAAACGGAGCTATGTAGAAGAATGATTGTCAAGGTGTATGTTGAACTTACAGAGTAAACACATGTGTGAATGTAGCAGTTCAGAAACACTTTCTTTGCAGAATCTGGAAAGAGATAAATCCAGCCATAAACAGGCTCATAAGAATTAGCAGTAAGATCGCGCCTAAACCACTGGAGAAATGCCTCTTTCAAACTGCTCTGCTGTGTGTTCGTTGACCTTAGGAAGTTACATCTATGTTTCGATTCAGCGAGTTAGACACACGTTTCTACTAAAAGCTGCGTTTGGATATTCCTGAGTGAATGGCAATAATGGGTGTAATGAGAAATATCTGGCTCTAAAACAAAAGCGGAGCTATGCAGCAGAATGATTGTCAAGGTGTATATTAAACTTACAGAGTTAAACAATTGTGTGAATATAGCTGTTCACTAATCCTTTCTCTGGAGAATCTGGAAAGAGATATTTCCATCCATATACAGGCTCCTAAGAATTAGCTTTAAGTTCGCCTCTAAATCACAGGAGAAACGACTCTTTCAAACTGCTCTGCTGTGTGTTCGTTCAACTTAGGAAGATGCATCTATGTTTATATTCAGCGAGTTAGAAACACGTTTCTCCATTTAGCAGCGTTTGGATATTCCTGAGTGAATGGGAGTATGGGGTGTAATGAGAAATATCGGGCTATTAAACAGAAACGGAGCTATGGAGCAAAATGATTGTCAAGGTGTATATTCAACTTAGAGAGTTAAAGAGATATGTGAATGTAGCAGTTCAGAAAACCTTTCTTGGAGAATCTGGAAAGGGATATTTCCAGCCATATACAGGCTCCTAAGAATTAGCGGTAAGATCGCGTCTAAAGCAAAGGAGAATCGTCTCTTTCAAGCTGCTCTCTTGTGTGTTCGTTCACCTTCGGAAGTTGCATCTATTTTTACATTCAGCAAGGTAGAAACACGTTTCTTCTTAAAGGTGCTTTTGGATATTCCTGAGAGAATGGGAATAATGGGTGTAATGAGATATATCTGGCTCTAAAACAAAAGCGTAGCTATGTAGCAGAATGATTGTCAAGGTGTATATTAAACTTACAGAGTTAAACAATTGTGTGAATGTAGCAGTTCACTAACCCTTTCTTTGGAGAATCTGGAAAGAGATATTTCCAGCCATATACAGACTCTTAAGAATTAGCTTAAAGATCGCATTTAAATCATACCAGAAACGTCTCTTTCAATCTGCCCCACTGTGTGTTCGTTCACCTTTTTAAGTTGCATCTATGTTTATATTCAGCGAGTTAGAAACACGTTTCTCCAAAAAGCTGCGTTTCTATATTCCTGAGTGAATCGGAGTATAGGGTTTAATGAGAAATATCTTGCTCTAAAACAAAAACGGAGCTATGTAGCAGAACGATTGTCAAGGTGTATGTTCAACTTACAGAGGTAAACAGATGTGTGAATGTAGCGGTTCAGAAACACTTTCTTTGCAGAATCTAGAAAGAGATATTTCCAGCCATAAACAGGCTCATAAGAATTAGCGGTAAGATCGCGTGTAAACCACTGGAGAAACGCCTCTTTCAAACTGCTGTGCGGTGTGTTCGTTGACCTTAGGAAGTTGCATCTATGTTTAGATTCAGCGAGTTAGAAAGAAGTTTCTCCAAATAGCGGCGTTTGGATATTCCTGAGTGAATGGGAGTATAGGGTGTAATGAGAAATATCGGGCTCTAAAACAAAAATGGAGCTATGTAGCAGAATGATTGTCAAGGTGTATATTCAACTTAGAGATTTAAACAGATATGTGAATGTAGCAGTTCAAAAACCTTTCTTTGGAGAATCTGGAAAGAGATATTACCAGCCACATACAGGCTCCTAAGAATTAGCGGAAAGATCGCGTATAAACCACAGGAGAATCGTCTCTTTCAAGCTGCTCTCTTATGTGTTCATTCACCTTCGGAAGTTGCATCTATGTTTGGATTCAGCGAGTTACAAACACGTTTCTTCTAAAAGCTGCGTTTGGATATTCCTGAGTGAATGGGAATAATGGGTGTAATGAGATATATCTGGCTCTAAAACAAAAGCGGAGCTTTGTAGCAGAATGATTGTCTAGGTGTATATTAAACTTACAGAGTTAAACCATTGTGTAACCCTTTCTTTGGAGAATCGGGAAAGAGATATTTCCAGCCATATACAGACTCTTAAGAATTAGATTTAAGATAGCATCTAAATCATACGAGAAACGTCTCTTTCAAACTGCTCCACTGTGTGTTCGTTCACCTTAGGAAGTCGCATCAATGTTTAGATTCAGCGAGTTAGAAACACGTTTCTCCTAAAAGCTGCGTTTGTATATTCCTGAGTGAATGGAAGTATAGGGTTTAATGAGAAATATCTGGCTCTAAAACAAAAACGGGGCTATGTAGCTGAATGATTTTCAAGGTGTATGTTCAACATATAGAGTTAAGCAGATGCGTGAATGTAGCAGATCAGAAACCCTTTTTTTTGGAGAATGTTGAAAGAGATATTTCCAGCCATATACAGGCTCCTAAGAATTAGCTTTAAGATCGCATCTAAATCACAGGAGAAACGTCTCTTTCAAACTGCTCCGCTGTGTGTTCGTTCACCGTCGGAACTTGCATCTTTGTTTAGATTCAGCGAGTTAGAAACACTCTTCTCCAAATAGCGGCGTTTGGAAATTCCTGAGGGAAAGGGAGTATAGGGTGTAGAGAGTTAAACAGTAGCAGTTCACAAAACCTTTCTTTGGAGAATCTGGAAAGAGATATTTCCAGCCATATACAGACTCTTAAGAATTAGATTTAAGGTCGCATCTAAATCATACGAGAAACGTCTCTTTCAAACTGCTCCCCTGTGTGTTCGTTCACCTTGGGAAGTTGCATCTATGTTTAGATTCAGCGAGTTAGAAACACGTTTCTCCAAAAAGCTGCGTTTGGATATTCCTGAGTGAATGGGAGTATAGGGTTTAATGAGAAATATGTGGCTCTGAAACAAAAACGGAGCTATGTAGCAGAATGATTGTCAAGTTGTATTCAACTTACAGAGTTAAGCAGATGTGTGAATGTAGCGGTTCAGAAACACTATCTTTGGAGAATCTGGAAAGAGATAATTCCAGCCATATACAGGGTCATAATATTTAGCGGTAAGATCGCGTCTAAACCACAGGAGAAACGTGTCTTTCAAACTGCTCTGCTGTGTTTGGTTCACATTAGGAAGTTTCATCCATGTTTAGATTGAGCGAGTTAGAAACAGGTTTTTCTAAAATCTGCGTTTGGATATTCCTTAGTGAATGCGAGTATAGTTTGTAATGAGAAATATCTGTCTCTAAAACAAAAAAGGAGCTATGTAGCAGAATGATTGTCAAGTTGTCAATATTCATTCAACATATAGAGTTAAACAGATGTGTGAATGTAGCAGTTCAGAA
>NW_022440476.1:6233-7041 GCF_009761245.1 Sapajus apella
ATTTCCAGCCATAAACAGGCTCATAAGAATTAGCGGTAAGATCGCGTCTAAACCACAGGAGAAACGTCTCTTTCAAACTGCTGTGCTGTGTGTTCGTTGACCTTAGGAAGTTGCATGTATGTTTCTATTCAGCGAGTTAGAAACACGTTTCTTCTAAAAGCTGCCTGTCGATATTCTTGAGTGAATGGTAGAATACAGTGTAATGAGAAATATCTGGCTCAAAAACAGAAACGGAGCTATGTAGCAGAATGATTCTCAAGGTGTATATTAAACTTACTGAGTTAAAGAATTGTGTGAATGTAGCAGTTGAATAACCCTTTCTTTGGAGAATCTGGAAAGAGATAATTACAGCAATATACAGACTCTTATGAATTAGGTATAAGATAGCGTCTAAATCACATTAGAATCGTCTCTTTCAAAGTGCTCTGCTGTGTGTTGGTTCACCTTCGGAAGTTGCATCTATGTTTAGATTCAGCGAGTTAGAAACACGTTTCTCCAAAAAGCGGCGTTTGGATATTCCTGAGTGAATGGGAGTATAGGGTGTAATGAGAAATATCTGGCTCTAAAACAAAAACAGAGCTATGTAGCTGAATGATTGTCAAGGTGTATATTCAACATATAGAGTTAAACAGATGTGTGAATATAGCAGTTCAGAAACCGTTTTTGGAGAATTTGAAAAGAGATATTTCCAGCCATATACAGTCTCATAAGAATTAGCTTTATGATCGCGTCTAAACCACAGGAGAAACATCACTTTCAAACTGCCCTGCTGTGTGTTCGTTCACCTTCGGAAGTTGCATCTATGTTT
>NW_022440477.1:0-1130 GCF_009761245.1 Sapajus apella
TGTGAGCTCCATTGTTCATTCAGAGCTGCTGGGCAGGTACGTTTAGGTCTGCTGCAGCAGAACTCATAAACCACTTTTTGTTCCCAGGTGCTCTGTCCCAGGGATTTAGGGCTTTATGAGTTTCCATTATGCTGCTCCCTTTTTTTTCCTTCAGAGCTGACCTGCCCAGCAAGGAGGCAGCCTAGTCACTGTCTGCCTGTAGAGGCGTTGCTGAGCTGCTGTGGGCTCCACCCAGCTGTCAAGTGAACTTCCCTGCAGTCCTGTTTATATGGGTGTAGTTAGAACTGTCTCAGCAATGGTGGCCCACCTCTCTTAAGGCAGAGCCTCTCTGCAGTGCCCGGTTGCCTTGGCAACGGGGGGCTGCTTCAGCATTGGCTGACTACCTCTGTAGTGGCGGGCTGCCTCGGTAATGGCGGCGCCCCTCCCCCACAGAGCTGGACCGTTCCGGGTTCAGCTGCGCTTGCTGTGAAACTCTCAATCCAGAGAATTTCTGATTGCTGTTCTTTTGTGGGGGGGGGACCAGCGGAGCTTGATCCCCTGGCCCCCTGCCTCAGAGCCCCTTTTTTTTTTTTTTTTTTAAGTTGGTGTTCCAGTCGCCTGTTGAAGAGGCCCGGGGTCTTTGTTTTCCCCTGCGGCAACTCACTGCATTGGCTTAAACAGCAGGACTGAGATTTGTGGCACTTTTTTTTGCCCTGGAATCTACTGTCCTGGCTCCCTGCTCAGTCCCCTTTTTAACCAGACAAATAGGCAACTTCCTGTGGCTCCAATCGCCAACCAAAAGGGCACCCGGACCCGTGTATTTTGTATGGAGAACCGCTGCTCCAGGGCGCCGACAAAGCAGCCGAACGGGGCAAAGCAGCGGTGCCGGCTTGCACAGCCGCGCTGGCCGAAATGGCCGCGCTGGTGACCCGTGGGGCTCCTCTGCCTGGGAATTGCCTAGTCTGTGGGCAATAAAAATGCAGCATCTCACTTTGGGAGGCCGAGGCGGGTGGATCACGAGGTCAAGAGATTGAGACCATCCTGGTCAACATGGTGAAACCGTGTCTCTACTAAAACTACAAAAAATCAGCTGGGCATGGTGGCGCGTGCCTGTAATCCCAGCTACTCAGGAGGCTGAGGCAGGAGAATTG
>NW_022440477.1:1230-7037 GCF_009761245.1 Sapajus apella
TGTTTTCAATATGGAATTATTTTATGTTTTCCAAGTTCTTAATGTGCGTATTGATTTGCCTACTTAAATCTCCAGTGAATTGAAAGTTAGACACATATCATATACGCTTTTTTTTTTTTTTTTTTTTTTGAAACAAACTCTCTCACTCTGTCGCTAAGTCTGGAGTGCAATGGCATAACCACAGCTCACTGCAGCCTCCACCTGCCAGGCTCAAATGATTCTCCCATCTCAGCCTCCCAAGTAGGTAAGAGTACAGGCATGCACCACCATACTTGGATAATTTATTATTTGTAGAAATTGGGTCTCACTATGTTGCCCAGGCTGGTATCAAAATCCTGGCCTTGAGCAATCCTCCTGCCTGAGCCACCATGCCCAGCCTACATATTCTTTAACTATGGATCTGTATGCATACAATAATGCTTCATTAAACTTATATTCATATCTAACATTTTACTTAAACATGCAATGTTTAGTAAAATGCATATTCACTGAATATTTAGGTTCTTTAAAATGTAGCATCTTTGCACAGTTTACAGTATCGTAAGTTTATATGGATATCACATCAGATTACTTTTTGCTGATGTTTCCAAAATGAAAAACAAAGCGACAAACATTACAGTTTTCATCACATTGAACTAAGTTTAAATTTTAAAGACAATATGCAGTAAAGCAGGACTTTATTAAGTATTCCTGATCAAGAGAATTAGAAAGACATATGAAGAATTGAAGGAATTTAGTCTTTTTTCCTCTCTTTTTTCTCTTCAAGAGAATTGTCTTAGCAGATTAAATCCCAGAGAAATAAAGAACCCGTATTACCCGGCTTGCTTTTCCAATAGTTTCGTTTATGACTTTTCTGTGGTACCTAATGCTTTCTCTCTTCACCTTGGACATAGGTATTTTAATTTGCACTTAATATGTAACAATAATTTTCAAGACTCTCATCTACTGTTACCTGTTAAATCAAGCCACATAAAATTACTTCTATTTGGTCATTTCAGAATGACAAACATTTGCCAGCAAAACAAAGAAAATTCGTTTTGCTGTTCCTTCTAAAAAGACACAACACCACAACACTACCCAGTGATGCTTCACCAGGATGACTACAAATCCTGCCTTTTGCTTGGTTGAGTACAATGTCATACTGCTAAATCAAAGTAAAAAACTTTAAGAGTACCTTCTTAAAGTAAAAACTTAAAGAGAAAAACTTTCATCCAACTGTCACACCTATTTATGCCAAAAATCCAGTGTCTGGTTTCTTGATAATTTCCATACTTGTGAAACCAAGGCAAGAGGTAGTGAGAACATGAGGGTAGTTACAATAAAAAAATTCCTGTGACAGGGTGCCTATCAAAAATCAACACAGCTGACTAACTGCAGATTTATTGGACAGAATGTGATTGAAAATGCAGTTCGTAAATGATTAAAGAGTAGAATACAGCACTAAAGCAGAATGAGTAAAAGGAGCTAGAAGAAAGAAATGTCTGTGAAAATATGAACTAAAGCATATTATAACCAACTGCATATATCTATTTTCTACAGCAACAGAACACTAGCAAGAGGAGCATCCTGTTATCAAGAAAAAATAAAAATGAAAAGGCAGCTCTTAGCAGAGACTTTGCAGAATCTGGAAATTGAAGGAACAACTGAAGTTACTGTGATGCTTTGGAAACAGCTGCCACAACTGCAGACCAAAAGTACATGCTGCATCCAGACGTGCAGTCAAAGGCTGATGCTAATATATCTCTGATACTCTGCCTGTTCACTATTTCCCAGCCTACCAATCTTCTCCTCTCCTGTTAGTATAGTAATGGACTGAATACACTATCCCTGCAATGTGGACTACCATATAGAGTCCTTTTCTACCGAGCTAATTAAATGCTCCACATAAACCAATGTGGATATTTTACATCATGCCCATTTGTGGTACACATGCCTCTGTAATATTAACAGTGGCCTCAAGGCTACATTGAGCTATACCACATTATTAAATACTATGAGTGTAGCTAAAGTCAGAAAATGTTTTGAAAACACAAGTATTTTAGCCTGAAGATTTAACAAAAATGTGTGTTTCATCATAGCACAATATCAGGGGTAAAAGCCCACTCATTTATGACTGAGCCAAAGGAAAGCTGTTTGCACTTTGCCTTGTCTATAATTTGGAGAACATATCATGTAAGTGTTCTTTAGTGAGATAAAAATCAATTTCTATTTTCCTACCAAAACATTTTTAAAATTGTATTTACCTGGTACTGATTACTATGCTTGATCTTCAGACTCTATAAGAACATGTTTAGATTTCTTCATTATGGAAGTAAATAAAGAATATTCCAAAAAGGCTTTAGAAAATCCAGCAGAACTAATGTAATAAACCTACTCACTCTAACATGCATAATAGCAATATAATTTACATTTAATGGATATACAATATTTTATATTTACATATTTTGCTAACTATTGACAAAATTTTGAAATTTAGCTATGATTTAATATTACTTCTGAAACATATAAATTAGTAGACAGACTCTATCATTGATACTTTTCACTAAATAAGAAAAAGAAAAATTGATGAGCTAGATGAGATTTTAGAAAGCCTCACCACTTTCTTCACTAAGGATATTTTCAGTACACCCACTATCACCACCATAAATAAGAGCCTACAATTTGCCAGGCACTATATACATATAATTTAATTTTTTCTTCACAATACCTGTAGTGAGGTGAGAACCTGGGAAAACTGGTACTCTAAATGCTTTACAGCTTGGAGAAGAACAGTGGCTAGGTATGCATCTTCTTTAAGTTAGAAAAAGTCTCCCTGACAGTGACTTTTTCTATCAGAAATATTGATAGCATAAATATTTGCAAAGATTCCCTCAGATATGTGTATTAGGTCCAGAAATAATTTGTCAGTTAATTTTTAAGAACTACTTATGTAAGCCCCATGTATAAAAGGACAACAGCATAATCAGGTATTAATCTTCTCAAATTCTGTAAGCCTGAACTTTGCTTGTATGGACCTTGGGGTTCAAGGTCAGCTGTGTACTTATGGGCTACATCTGCTCCTTTGTAGCAAACTCATTTTCTCTGTGTTTTGCTATTGTCATTATTTTGCAAAATAAATACATTTTATAGTAAACCTTCTCTTCCCATCAATATGTTACCCACCTTAGAGCACATCATAAACATGATTTAGCAGAAAGCAAATTCAAAGAGCTGAAGGAATTGATCAAACTGCTCTACTGTAGAGAGAACCAGAATCCACACCCAGCTCTTGTTCAATAATGCTTCTTTAGGTAGAGTTGTTTAAGGCTCCATATGGACCAACATTAACAATTGACAATTAAGACTTGAATTTTATATGGAGGTAGGCTAGAGAATACATTAGATCACTGAGTGATCAATTGTTTTGTTTTGGGGGGACTACTGGGTTTCCCAGGATGTGGGACTTCCACTGAGTCCACGGCAAATTGGGACGGTTGCTCTGCCTAAAGATGACACTTTGGCATAATTTATCCTAGTATTTGGAGTGAATTAGTAATGTGACTGGCTGCATGCACTTAAGAAAATTATTGCATCTCCTTCATTAGAGTCAGTAATCTCTAACAGCAAACTGTCAGTAAATAATCATGAAAATATTCTAAGCCACAAATTATATGTGGCTAGCTCAAAAACCATGAAGAAACTGTAAAATGAATTTCTACTGACTGAATTATTGCCTATGATAATGTAATTCTTAGCAATTGAACTAGACTGGTAAAACTCTGAAAAGAACCAAGCTGTGGTGTACAAATCCATAACCTAGGAGCAGTTTGAAAATTAAAAATTAATTGTTCTTTGGAGTATAAAAAATTCTATTACTTTATTTTAGCATATCCTCAACCCAATCTACTGAAAGAAATATAAAATACATCGTCTGAACTTGTATAATATTTTCTCAATAACTATTCTAAATTTTTCAATTATAATTATAATCTAACAGCATATTAAATATAATATATACTTAAAGTTGAAAATATATAATCAGTGAATATCCTAGATGTTTGCTAAAACACAGTTATTTGATACAGTCCAAAGTATTTGTATTGTGAGACAGCTTTCCAATAATTTGCATCATTTTCAGTAAGTATAATAGTGTTGCCTTTCATTTGACTAAGGCTATTATTTCATCTTGTGTTTTTAGCTACTCATTGTATCTGGATCATGATATCTTCTGGCAGAGTTAATAGTTTTGGGGCATATTTATTTAAGAACTCATAGTCTCAACATACATTTGAAGAAAGAAATTTGAAAACTTCATTGCTAGGACAACAAAATGCACAGATGTAGGCAGCTGCCGGCAACACACAAACTTCCTTTTATGATGGTAATAGAATTTTGAAAAATCTGGATCATATTGCTCTGGATGCTGCTTTAGGAAAACCAAAATCGAAATTTCATAATAATCATTGCTTCTGTTGACAGAATTGCTGCCTCTTCATCATCTATTTTTTACATTTCTGAAGTTACATTAGTGAAAATAGGTCATATATATGCTTGATTACTTTAGAAAATGACAGAACACTGAAAGGAAGAATCTGTTGAATATCAATAACCTTGCAAGTGAGGGAAGGTGTTCTCTTTCCGGGTCCACAAGGGGGCGTAGTTTTAAGGGCAAGAACTTCCCAGTGCCATGCCCCCCTCCCATCTCTGTCCATCTGGGAGATTTAACAGTTTATGTCTAAATTTCGCAGGCCTGGAAGAAATTAAGAGTCAATCACCCCGAATGGAAATTTAAAGGAACTCCTTTCATTGGCCAGAGGAACTTGGAGAGGTGGGAATTTCTCCCAGGATAAATTCCCCTGCTCCTTCACCCACACCGGATTTCCAGCTCTCTGGAATCCCCTGCCACATAGTGGGAGCTCTCTTTCCCCTCCTAGATTTCCCCTCTGGAGTCTCCTTCCACATTCTTCCTGGAAGTTTTCTCTCTTCTCCTTTTTCTCTTTCTCTACCTAAATAAAGTCACTTTCTGTAAACTCTGTTTGGGGTGCAGTATTTCACTTTACAAGAGCGCCTGCTATGGTTCCCTCTCTCATTCTTTAGAGAGCAGGAGACCAAGAACCTTGGAAAAACGTCCTCTCAGGGGAAATGAGGACTCCCCTGAACCCCAACACAAGTCTCTTGGGTTTCCTAGCAAACCATTATCAATTTCATCAAGCATATTTTGTATTTATGTTAAACACTTTTTCTCCTAATAGGTTAAATATACCTAGAATATGAATCACTTCTATAGATTTTAGTGGGAAATAAAAATATATAATATATGCAATGACAAAAGCAATCCATAAAACAATCATGAACTTATTTCAAGATCAGTCATCCATGATTGAAACTATACACTGTATACTGGCAAAAATCTGAGATTCTTTCAACTTACCATGATAGCTGATAATACAAACTTTATTCCTCATTTATATTATCTAGCTTTACAACCCAATTATAGCTATTTACTGAGTGTTTACTGTGTGCTACTTTTTAAAGCTGTACACTGAATAGCATTTACTGCCTACAAATGAAACAATGTGGGTCTTTTGCGTTCTTCATTTTTAAGAAGGTGAAAAATAAGGTGAGAGAGGCTAACATCCTAAAAGATTTCAGAACCAAAATTTAAACCTTAGACTTCTGAATGTTAATGACTTTGGTTATATTCCATTATTGGCTGTAGTAGTAAACACTGTTGTTCGGATAACCTGGATTATCTATGATAAAAAATTATTAAGGCACTCATATTTCCAGTATTTCAGTGCATGAAAGGTAAAAAGTCCAATTTTTTT
>NW_022440478.1:0-7036 GCF_009761245.1 Sapajus apella
AAAAAAAAAAAAAAAGAGAGAAAAAGGGGGTGGGAATTATGAGAAGAGGCAGAGGCATGCAATCTCTGTGTCTCATGCTAATGTTCTCCAGAGAGTGCTCAGCACAGAGAAGGTCCTGAGCAATCAGGAAGAGAGGGCACCTTGTGCAGTGTGCATCCTGAGTTCTGTCCTCAGGCCCCTGCCTGTGTAATGCACCCGTGAACAGAGACACGGTAGCAGGAGAAGGGACTGGGTATATGCCTAACAGCCCAAGCTGTCTCTCACAGAAGCTGATCTCAGTATTTCGGCCTGGAAGTTTCTGGCCACCATCAGGGCCAGGCATGCTGGCTCATGCTTGTGATAAGAGTACTTGTGAGAGGCTGAGGCAGGAGGATCGCTGGAGGCCAGGAGTTTGAGATGAGTCTGGGCACAAAAGCCAAACCCTGTCTCTACAAAAAAATGTAAAAAATTAGCCAGGCAGGGAGGCACGCACCTATAGTCCTGGGTACTCAGGAGGCTAAGACAGGAGGATCGCTTGAGCCTGTAGTGGTGTCTCTGCACTCCAGCCTGGGTGACAGAGCAAGACTCTGTCTCAAAAAAAAAAGCCCAAGATGAGACCTTGATATGCTATTTTGCTTTAAGGGGAATGACTAACTGTTTAGTGGTAAGTTGATTACATTAGACCCTTTCCACTCTGGAGAGGGAAGTGGTGGAGGTGATTGATTTGTTCTTCCTGGGTCTACAGCCATACCATTGGGAACCCACCTGACCTCAGATCTCATCTGATTTGAACTTCCTGGAATTGATGTGTTCTCTCTCTCTCTTTTATTTATTTATTTATGTATTTATTTTGAGTGTTGCCCAGGCTGGAGTGCAGTGGCACCATCATTGCTCACTCTTCTGGGCTGAGGCAGGAAAATTTGCTTGAACCCAGACAGCAGAGGTTGCAGTGAGCGGAGATTGCACCATTGCACTCCAGCCCAGGAAACAAGAGCGAAGAAACATCGTCTAAAAACAAAATTTAATTAATTAATTAAAAAAATGAAAAGCCATTCTGTTATCCCATGATGGCAGCTGTTTCTGTATAATGTAATAAATTTTTTGAGATGAAGTTTTGCTCTTGTCTCCTGGGCTGGAGTGCAATGGTGCAATCTGGGCTCACTGCAACCTCCGCCTCCTGGGTTCAAGTGATTCTCCTGCCTCAGCCTCTCCAGTAGTTGGGATTACAGGCATATGCCACCACGTGTGGCTAATTTTTATACTTTTAGTACAGATGGGGTTTCATCATGTTGGCCAGGCTTGTCTCTTGTCTCGAACTCCTGACCTCAGGTGATCTTCCCTCCTTGGCCTCACAAAGTGCTGGGGTTACAGGCACCGTGAGCCACCGCGCCCAGCCTTTTGTCTTGTTTCGTTTTTTTTTTTTTCAAGACAGAGTCTCACTCTGTTGCCCAGGCTAGAGTGAAGTGACTTGATCTCAGCTCACTGCAACCTCTGCCTCCCAGGTTCAAGCCATTCTCTTACCTCAGCCTTCCAAGTAGCTGGGAATACAGACATGTGCCATCATGCCCAGCTAATTTTTTTGTATTTTTATATGATTTTAAACTTTTTTTTATTATTCACCTGAGTGCAGGTGGGCTGAGGCCAAAAAGGGCGGCAGCCTTTTTTTGTATTTTTAGTAGAGATGGAGTTTCACCATGTTTGCCAGTCTGGTCTTGAACTCCTGACCACAAGTGATCTGCCTGCCTTGACTTCCCAAAGTGCTGGTCTTACGAGGATGTTAGAAAATGACTGGGCCTGGTGGCTCACATCTGCTAGGAGATTGTGCCACTGTACTGTAGTCTGGGCGACAGAGCAAGACCCTGTCTCAAACAAACAAACAAAAAAGAGATGGTACAAAAATCCGTGCATTAATATAAAATACGCTGTTTATATCATATATGTATTACCTTATACAGAAACAGATGCCATCGTGGGATAACAGAATGGCTTTTTATTTTTTAAACTAATTAATTGATTTTTTTTTTTTTGAGGCGGAGTTTCACTCATGTTACCCAGGCTGGAGTGCAATGGCACGATCTCGGCTCACCACAACCTCCGCCTCCTGGGTTCAGGCAATTCTCCTGCCTCAGCCTCCTGAGTAGCTGGGATTACAGGCACGCGCCACCATGCCCAGCTAATGTTTTGTAGTTTTAGTAGAGACAGGGTTTCACCATGTTGACCAGGATGTTCTCGATCTCTTGACCTTGTGATCCACCCGCCTCGGCCTCCCAAAGTGCTGGGATTACAGGCGTGAGCCACCGCGCCCAGCCAATTGATTTATTTTTTGAGACGAAGTTTCTCTCTTGTTGGCCCAGGCTGGAGTGCAATGGCGTGATCTCAGCTCACCGCAACCTCCACCTCCCAGGTTCAAGTGATTCTCCTGCCTCGGCCTGCTGAGTAGCTGGGATTACAGGCATGCACCATTACACCCTGCTAATTTTGTATTTTTAGTAGGAACAGGGTTTCTCCATGTTGGTGAGGCTGGTCTCGAACTCCCGGCCTCAGGTGATCTGCCTGCCTCAGCCTCCCAAAATGCTGGGATTACAGGTGTGAGCCACTTTGCCCGGCCAGGAATGGCTTTTTATTTATTTATTTATTTTTTTGAGAGAGTTTTGCTTTTGTTGCCCAGGCTGGAGTGCAATGGCACAATCTTAGCTCACTGCAACCTGCACCTCCTGGGTTCAAGTGATTCTCCTGCCTCAGCCTTCCGAGAATTCCTGGCCAGGAATGGCTTTTTAAGGGCTCAATGAAGTGTCAGCTCAGGGATAACGTTCCATGGGGCTGGGATGCTGTCCTCTAAGACACAATATGTACATGGAACCAACAGTCAATATAAGGAGCTGTGACCCTAGTACTTGGAATACGCAGGTGTAGCTACCAGGGAGTTATCAATATCCTGTCTATCAATATCTTGCTTTTATCAATATCCTGTCTAGCAACCCACTTGAAGAAATTGTGCTCCTTGCCCCCAAACCTTATCTGGCGTGGTGTCTTCATTTTTGAAGGGGAACACTTCCACCAAGAAACAGTGGGTCTTCTGCCTGGATACTTGGGGCTCTTCAGGCTGATTAACCGCTGGGCAGAGAAACGAGGTCCTTGGCTGGCATGGCTAATCAATCATGAGCATTGTGAGGAGGTGGGGTTCCTGCTGCATACTGGGGCAGGAAGGCTCATGTCTGGAATTCAGATAATTCCCTATGCTCAGAGACTATGCTGAGCAGGAAATTGCACAACCACAGCCCAGTAAAAGCACAGTAACTGAGTAACTGAGATAACACCAAGGAATGGTGAAATAAGTCTTCTCTTTTTTTTTTTTTGAGACAGTGTTTTGCTCTTGTTGCCCAGGCTGGAATGCAATGGCAAAATCTTGGCTCATCACAACCTCTGCCTCCTGGGTTCAAGCGAGTCTCCTGCCTCAGACCCTGAGTAGCTGGGATTACAGGCATGAGCCACCATACTGGCTAATTTTGTATTTTTAGTAGAGTCAGGGTTTCTCCATGTTGGTCAGGCTGGTCTCGAACTCCCGACCTCAGGTGATCCACCCACCTCCGCCTCCCAAAGTGCTGGGATTACAGGCATGAGCCCCACTGTACCCGGCGACCCTTTTTTTTTTTTTTTTTTGGAGACAGAATCTCACTCACTCTGTCATCCAAGCTGGAGTGCTAAGACGCCATCTCAGCTCACTGCAACCTCCACCTCCTGGGCTCAAGCAATTCTCCTGCCTTGAGTAGTTGGAACTACAGGCACGTGCCACTATGACTGGCTGATTTTTTTTTTTTTTTTTTAGTAGAGATGGGGTTTCACCATGTTGGCCAGGCTAGTCTCGAACTCCTGACCTCAGGTGATCCACCTGCGTTGGCTTCCCAAAGTGCTGGGATTACACTCATGAAGGACTCTTTTTTTTTCTAATAGTAGAGATGGTGTCTAACTGTGTTAGCCAGGCTGGTCTGAAACTGGCCTTAAGCAATCCACCCACCTCAACCTCTCAAAGTATTGGGATTACAAGTGTGAGCCACTGCACCTAGTTATAAGACTCTTTAGAATCAAAGCTCTTTCATACTCATCATAAAACTACACTAAGAATTCCCAGGAAGCTGGGCCCAGTAGCTCACATCTGTAATCCCAGCACTTTGGGAGGCTGAGGAGGGTGGATAGCTTGAACCTAGGAGTTCCAGGCCAGGTATGGTGGCATACACCTGTAATCCCAACTACTAGGGAGGCTGAGGTGGGAGGATTGCTTGAGCCCTAGAGGTCGAGGCTGCAGTGAGCTGTGATTGTGCCACTCTACTCCAGCCTGGGTGACAGAGCGAGGCCCTGTCTCAGAATAATAATAATAATAATGGGCCAGGTGCAGTGTCTCACGCCTGTAATCCCAGCACCTTGAGAGGCTGAGGCGGGTGGATCACCTGAGGTCAGGAGTTCAAGACCACGCAGACCATTATGATGAAATAAAAATACAAAATTCAAAAAATTAGCTGGGTGTGGTGGCAGGTGCCTGTAATCCCAGCTACTCAGGAGGCTGAGGCAGGAGAGTTGCTTGAACCCAGGAGGCGGGGGTTGCAGGGAGCTGGGATTGTACCATTGCACTCCAGCCTGGGAAACAAGAGCGAAACTTCATCTCAAAAGGACAAACAAAAGAAACCAACCCAAAAACCCACAAAAAAAGAATAACAATAACAATTCCAAGGATACACACACTTGTAAGACACAGGCAAACTAGGGGAAATTCTGAGACAACCAATAGGGCTGCTCAGGCCCTCCGTTAACTTGTCAGAGTGATCTTTGGCCCTGACTTGAGATCTTCCTGGAAGTGATGATGGTGGGCGTATCCTCAAGTACAGGGAGTCAGTTACTTTGATCAACTAATTCCTTCCTTCTTCCTTTCTTCCTTCTTTCCACCCTTCCTTCTTCTTCACCTTTCCTTCCCCTTCCTTTTTTCCTCCCTCCCTCTCTTCCCCCTTCTCCTATTTTTTGTTTGTTTTAAGGAGCACAGAGTTTAATAGGCAAGAAAGGACTGGGAAGACAGAAGGAAGAAGCTCTCCTGTAGAGAGACAGAGGGAGGGAGGCTCAAGGCCAAAAGAGGAGACACCCCCCTTCTCTGTACGTTTTTAAATTGGAGAGGAGGTCTCACTATGTTACCTAGGCTGATCTTACGCTCCTGGGCTCAAGTGATCTTCCTGACTCAGCTTCCCAAAATGCTAGGATTATAGGCCTGAGCCACCGCGCCCAGCCCCTCTCTCTCTCTCTATGATAATTAAATATTTGGGCTGGGCGCGGTGGCTCACGCCTGTAATCCCAGCACTTTGTGGGGGCAGAGGCTGTTTGCCTCTATAAACAGCCTGACCAACATGGTGAAACCCCATCTCTATTTTTAAAAATACAAAAATTAGCTGGGCATGGTGCCTGTAATTCCAGCCACTGGAGAAGCTAAGGCAAGGGAATCGCTTAAACACGGGAGACAGAGGTTGCAGTGAGCTGAGATCCTGCCATTGCACTCCAGCCTGGGCAACAGGGCAAGACTCCATCTCAAAAAAAAAAAAAAAAAGTATTTGACAATGACATTTTCCAGTGGTCCATGCTTAGAAGCCCCTAAATTCCAGGCTTGTTTACTGCAAGACATCCAGAAAGAACAAGTATACCCTGCTGAAAGCATCTCACAGATAAGAATCTTTGGTTTTTTTCCCCTCTAATAAATACCATGAGATCTGATTAGCTTGTTTACAAAGAATTTTGACCAAGGGATTTCTCCTCAGACATCATCAGGTTGGGAGAAAGAATGGATTATAGGCTAGTTAACCTTTTCCTTCCGAGCAGCCCAGGACTCAGATCTTTTAAAAACGAAGGCCTGAGTCACCCCAGCAGGAAAATGAGTTACAAAAAACGACGTGCTGTCCCACCCTGAGGAAATCTGGAAGATGTGGTGGAAAACAGATGAATATTAGTAACGGTTTTTGAACACAGCAGTGAGGATTGTAGTTTGGTCTGCTACCCATGTTGTGTTGAAGTTTTTAATAGCTATCGTATTATATAAATACATACCTAAGAATGTTCAGAAAATAATTTTTTCTAGAAAAGATTGCCCTTTTTTTTTTTTTTTGGAAATGGAGGCTCGCTCTGTTGCCCAGGCTGGAGTACAGTGGCTCTCACTGCAACTTCTACCACTGGGTTCATTTTTTTTTCTTTTTTAATTTGCATTTTAAAATTCCAACCCAGCTCCTGAAGATACCACTGGGTTCAAGCCATTCTCCTGCCTCAGCCTCTCCAGCACCTGGAATTACAGGTGCAGCCACCAAGCCCAGCTAATTTTTTGTATTTTTAGAAGAGACAAGGTTTCACCATGTTGGCCAGGCTGCTCTGTAACTCCTGACCTCAAGTGATCCACCCACCTTGGCCTCCCAAAGATCAGGGATTACAGGCCTGAGTCACTGTGCCCAGCTTGTATCAAAAATTTTCTGATTGTGGCTGGATCTTTCCTTAACGACTTAATGACTAAATACACTGACATATAGAAATGAGGCTGGGTGCAGTGGCTCACATCTGTAATCCCCGCACTTTGGGAGGCACAGATGGGAGGATTGTTTGAGGCCAGCAGTTCAAGACCAGTCTGGGCAACAGAGCAAGCACTTGCCTCTACAAAAAAATAATAAAAAAAAAAAAATTCGAGGCCAGGTGCGGTGGCTCATGCCTGTAATCCTAGCACTTTGGGAGGCCGAGGTGGGTGGATCACCTGAGGTCAGGAGTTCAAGACCAGCCTGGCCATGATGGAGAAACCCCATCTTTAAAAAAACAAAACAAAAAAATTGGCTGGGCATGGTGGCTCACACCTGTAATCCCAGCACTTTGGGAGGCCGAGGTGGGTGGATCACGAGGTCAGGAGATCAAGAATATCCTGGCCAGGCCGGGCGCGGTGGCTCAAGCCTGTAATCCCAGCACTTTGGGAGGCCGAGGCAGGTGGATCATGAGGTCAAGAGATCGAGACCATCCTGGTCAACATGGTGAAACCCTGTCTCTACTAAAA
>NW_022440479.1:0-7035 GCF_009761245.1 Sapajus apella
GAAGCATGAATGAGCCCAGTTGAGATGAGAAAACCCACTATAAACTGACTTATAGAATCATGAACAATAATAACTGCTTATTATTTAAGCCATTGAGATTTGGGGTAGTTTGTTACACAGTAATAGCTGTGATAAATATTTCAAACTTTGCACCCTATGGAAAATACCTATCCTTTTTAAATGGCTATAAAAATTTATGAAATTGATTCTTGAGTTATCGTATAGGAACCTTAATAGATTCTTCAAAATAGGAGCTGTACAGATAACTTTTTAAAATCATACTGCCTTAAAACTAGAAATTTGTTCCTTTTTTAAAAAAGTTTATAATTCAAGCTACTTGATAATTGAACACTCCTAACTCTTGGTTCTTTGGGGGAAAAAGGATCATTAAGGTAGACATGACCTATGAATTCAATCAAATACAAATGAAACAATTAGGTGTGGGAAAAGGGCATACAAAGAAGATTAAGAATCCTATGTAGTTTAAAAAAAAAAAAAAAAGAATCCTTTGTAGAAATGTGCTCTGTCATAGCCAACCTGGAAGTACATTTCTCAGAATCCCCTTCTCTGTGGGGTTGTAGGTTAGAATTGGCTGAAAGATGAATAAGATCTGGGGGTTGGAAGCGATGCTCTCATGATCATTTTGGCATCCTGTTACCTATTGTAGTGGTAACTCAGTCGAAGACACCACGGTAAAGCAGCAAGCATCCCATTTTAGCATCTTATAAGAGTAATGTAAACAAAACAAATTATTATATTGGATAACTCAAAGAATCTCTTAAGTGGGCCTGAGAACTAGATTTTAAAGCTATGTAGCCAAGAATAATGCAATCAGATGACATAGAAGAAAACCATACTTCCTCACAATAGAACTAATCTAGTGGAAAGACTACTCATGACACTGGACTTGATACCAGGATTCCACCTTAGCTGCTCCTAAAGGGCCAGATGCCTATGTACTGTCTGGGTATAACAGAATCTGTAATCTACTCTGTGACCACCTCCTCCCATTCTCTTCCATCTCTGAGTCAGTGTGGTCATAAATGACTGGCATATATCATATGAATGAACCTTAGTTGTAAGTACAGAAATGTACTTTTTAGTTTTCTGGTTTCTAAAGCATGCCAGTGTCCTCCAGTCAGAGACCGCCACAAATACAACTCTAGTTGAACAAGTTGGGTTTATTACTTGTTGCAGCGAGGGAAAACATACACCATGGGGCTTACCGAGCTGTGGGGTGTCTTAATAAGAGGTGTTAGAACCTATTATAGGATTTGGGCATTGAGTGATTTGCGGGGGGGCTAAGGAAACAGATTTTTTTTCTAGATTGGATGCTGTCAGGAGGTGCAATTCTATGATGATCTCAAGTTTTATAAATAGGGCAAACGAGAGTGAAAAAAAAAGAGGGAAAGTGGTAAAGAATTAACGGTTACTCATTTTGGCCAGGAGAGAGGAATGTTTGCTATTTTGTGAGGGGCACAGTGAACTTATTTTTGTCTGAGCTCAGGCAAAATGGTGGTGTGAACTCGCCTTGTCTCGCTGAAGCGTGATCCCAGAGTAAGCTTGTCTGGCTTTGATATTCTGTGACATGGTGACACGGCTTATGTCCAACAGAGGGCAGCATGGCCTAGCTGTGAGGGCCTGGCCAGCTTCTGAATGTCAAGGGCTGCTCTTTTCTCTTTCTCAGATGCAAGAGACGGGAATTGTTGAATAAGCTGATTTATTGTTTCTGCCACAGGTGTCACCATACTTAAAGTGAAGCTCTGGTGTTTCCCGCTAAATTCAGGTACAAGACAAGTATGCTGACCTTCCATGATCATTTAATATTTTCTGAAAGTTTAGCCAAAGCAGTAAAACAAATGAAATAAGAGAAAAATCTTTGGAAAGGAGGAGGCAAATTATTACTTACATATAATTGCCTATCTAGCAACTCAATAAAGTCAACAGAAAAAATATTAGAAGTAAGTAGAATTCAATAAAGCAGTTGGTTACAAAATCAATATGCAAAAATCAATACATATCTTTATTTTATTTATTTATTTTTTTTTAAGAGACAGGGTTCTCACTGTTTCTGTTGCCCAGGCTCAAAATCCTGGGCTCAAACCCTCCCACCTCAGCCTCCCAAGTAGCTGGGACCAGAGGCACATGCCACTGTGCCCAGCTAATGCTTATCTTTGAAAATCAACAAATCATCAGAAAAGATAATTTTTAAAAAGCATTAAAAATAGAAACTAAAATGTAAAATACCTAGGAATAAACTTACATAAGTAGGCAGGACCCATAGAAATAAACTGTAAAACTTTACTGAGGGATTTAAAAGAAGACTTGAATAAATGGTAGGGCATACCCATTCTTGAATGGCATAACTCAAGAATTCAACCACTTCAATTCTATGTCAAAAGTATACATTTTTTTAACTAGACAATATAATTCTAAAGTCACCTGGAAGCTTAATAATGGGATGAAGAAATTTTGGAAGATTGAGGAGTGACTTACACTGCTACCAAGAAAGGTTTATTATTAAAGCAGCATGATTCTTATATAGCCTCCCAGATAGGCTCAAGTATATAGATTTGATATAGGTTAAAGGTGGAATTGAAATATACTGGCACTTCTGATGAGGATATAGCTGTGAAGCTCATCGTTCTCACCCTAACAATGAAAATGACAGGTAAATGACAAAATCATTACTTTTGTTGAACCTGTGAGAAAGAATAGCTTCTGAGGCAACCAAATAAGCTAATTCAAAAGAGAGACAAGTTCCTCCAAGGAGAGATGGGCTAAGCAAACTGTCTTAACTCTGTCAGAGCACAACAAGAGGGGCCACCACTTTTTAAGTGGATTAGAAGAAATCAGGGAAATTGTTAAAAGTTGTCAAAATCCATGTGTCGGTTAGTGGGCATTTGTTTTATTATGGCTCATGACACTGTGCAGCCTTCTGTGTATCTGCCATATTTTAAAGTAGGGGAAAAAAAAGGCAAATTTGGGGTCCAAAGGCAATTTTCTGCATTTTACACACACAGAAATTTAGGCACAGAGAGGCTGGGTCTATTGGTGAAGATCAACTACTCCCATTTCCCAGTTCAATTTTCCATTCCCTATCCAATGCTCTACCAACAAAGGCAGCCACATGATTTAGCATAAGTTAACAGACTCTGAACTTTTAAAATCAAGGCCAGTAAAAGAACTTAAGTTGCAAATATGAGATGTTTAATAAAAATGAACACATATGGATGAAATCTATCTGACTTGGGATGAAGAAAGCTTTTTATAAAGCCAAGTCAGAAGCCGTAGAGAAAAAGATTAACATGTTAAGAGTATTAAGAGATATATCTGGATGATAAGATTATAGGCAAAGTTTAGTTTTACTTTGTGTGTTTTTCTGTATTTTTGATGTTTTCTAAGTGAAATATATGTTACCTAGGTAATTCGAAAAAATAGTAAAATTAAAAAATAGTAAAATTAAATATCACTTTGAGTACTGTGAGCAGAACCAGGAATGGAAGAATGCAGCTAACTCAGGAGAAATATGTGCTCTTGGCTACTATTGTTACCTTGAGTTTTCACATAAAACTTAAGTTTTATAGGTGGGGAGAAAAACCAAGAGAAAGCACTGGATTAAGTGGCGTTAAGTGGATGGTGGTGAAAATATGACCACACTAGCATGTTGAAATATGGTGAAATTGTGACACAGGCCATCCTTGGATGTGCAGGTTGTAACCTGAGCAGAACTGTCTTCTGACTCAGCCCTGCTCATCACGGATATTAAGAGTCTGAAGAAGGCTTGGCATAGAACATAATAGGAAGTCTTGGTAAAGTCACAGAAGCAAGAGAAGACCTTATACCCTCCACCCAGGGATTTAAAATGGTAGAGGAAAGAGCAGTCTTTTGGACTTTATACTTAAGCCTCACCTGACTTTATTACTTTGCTCTGTGACTAGTTACTTCTTTCTTTTTTGAAACAAAGCCTTGCTCTGTCACCCAGGCTGGAGTGCAGTGGGGTGATCTTGGCTCACTGCAACCTCTGCCTTTCGGGTTCATTCTCTTGCCTCAGCCTCCCAAGTAACTGGGACTACAGAAGTGCGCCACCACACCGGATAATTTTGTATTTTTTAGTAGAGAGGAGGTTTCACTATGTTAGCTGGGCTGGTCTCAAATTCCTGACCTCAGGTGATTCACCCACCTCAGCATCCCAAAATGCTGGGATTACAGGCATGAGCCACCGCAGCCAGCCTAGTTAATTCTTTATATCCAAATTTCCTGCTCTGATAAGATAGTGCAAAGTGAGAGCGTTAATTTGGCTTTTCCCTTAATGACTTATTTTCCCACAAGCTAACAGTGTTGATTGTGTTAATGGAGAAGATTCGCAAGCCCATGATTAAGTGAAATGTACAGGTGTCTATATTCCTAAAACCTTAGCTTGATTTTTACTCCCCTTGCTGCCCTCTTCTCTAATATTTTACTGTGCTGTTACAACCCTTCAGTGGCCTTCGACAGGTGTCAGGATAAAGTTTAAACTTCTTGTCTTACAAAGCCCTGCTTTTCATTCTAGCATCAATGCTCATTACTACATACTTCAACTATACTGAATGAGCTCTGTATACCTATGGCTTGTTATTTCATGTCTCTGGGCATTTACAGTCTTGCTAATATTACCAAATGCCTACTATGTGCCCGGCACTCTGCTAAATGTATGCTCTTCCTCCTCATAACAATCCTTTCTTGTTGGCTTGAACACTTGAGTATTGTTTACATTTAACACATGAGAAACCTGATGTTCAAAGAAATTAAATAATTTGTCTAAGATCACACAGCTAGTAAGCAGCAGAGCCAGTATTTAAACCCAGGCTTGACTCCAAAGTCTGAATTCTTTCTCAAAAAGAGTCTGTGGCAGTATGTCCATTTACATTGTTGTGCAGCCATCACCACCATCCACTCTAGAAATTTTAAATCTTCCCCATCTGAAACTCTGCATCCATTAAACAATAACTCCTCATATCCCCTCCCAAGAACCCCTGCCCACCACCACTCTACTTCTGTCTGTGTATTTGACTACTGTAGGTGCCTGTTATAAATGGAAATGTACAATATTTGTCCTTTTGTGACTGGCTTATTTCATTTGGCGGGATGTCTTCAAGATTCATCCATATCGTGGCATGTGTCAGAATTTCCTTCCTTCTTTCTTTTTTTTTTTTGAGGCAGATCTCCCTCTGTCACTCAGGCTGGAGTGCAGTGGCATGATCGTGGCTCACTGCAACCTCCTCCTCCCTGGTTCAAGTGATTCTCCTGCCTCAGCCTTGTGAATAGCTGAGATTACAGGTGTCTACCAGCATGCCTGGCTAATTTTTGTATTAGCAGAGATGGGGTTTCACCATGTTGGCCAGGCAGGTTTCTAACTCTTGACCTCAAGTGATCTGCCTGCCCCAGCCTCCCAAAGTGCTGGGATTACAGGTGTCAGTTACTGCACCCGGCCCAGAATTTCTTTTTTAAAGTTGAAAAATACTCCATTGCATTTATATTCCACATTATCCATTCATCTGCTGACGGACACCTGGGTTGCTTCTACCTTTTGGTTGTTGTGAATGTTGTTGCTATGAACATGGGTGTGCAAATACTTCTTTGAGTCACTGCTTTCACTTCTTTTTAGTATTTACTCAGAAGTGGAATTGCTGAGTTATGTGATAATTCTGTGTTTAATTTTTTTGAGGAACCTCTATGCTGTTTTCATGGTGGCTGTACCATTTAATATTCCCAATAGCAATGTACCAAGGTTCCAATTCCTCCACAATCTTGACAATGCTTTGTGTGTGTGTGTGTATATATATATATATAAAATATATATATATAATATATATATATAATATATATGCATATGTATGTGTTTGTTTTATTTTATTATTATTATTTTTTGAGACAGAGTGTCTCTCTGTTGCCCAGGCTGGAGTGCAATGGTGTGATCTCAGCTCACTGCAACCGCTGCCTCCTGAGTTCAAGTGATTCTCCTGCCTCAGCCTCCTGAGTAGCTGGGATTACAGGTGCACACCACCAGCCCAACTAATTTTTGTATTTTTAGTAGCCACGGGGTTTCACCATGTTGGATAGGTTGGTCTCGATCTCTTGACCTTGTGATCCACCTGCCTTGGCCTCCCAACGTGTTGGGATTACAGGTGTGCGCCACCGCACTTGGCCTGTATTTAGTTATATTTTTATACTAGCCATCCTAATGGGTGTGAAGTGGTATTTCACTGTGATTTCCAAGTGGTATTTCACTGTAAACACTAGTGCATTTCCCTAGTGATTAGCGATGTTGAGCATCTTTTCACATGGAAGCCTGAATTCCTAACCTCTGCTTATTTGGAAAATTAATGAAATTTAACTTTTACCAAAGTAATACATGTGCATAGTGATATGGTTTGGCTCTGTGTCCCCACCCAAATCTCATCTTGAATTGTACTCCCATAATTCCCACGTGTTGTGGGAGGGATCCAGTGGGAGATAATTTGAATCATGGGGGTGGTTTTCCCCATACTGTTCTTGTGGTAGTGAATAAGTCTCACGAGATCTGATGGTCTTATCAGGCTTTTGCATCTTCCTCATTTTTCTCTTGCTGCTGCCATGTAAATGTCTTTCACCTCCCACTATGATTCTGAGGCCTCCCCAGCCATGTGGAACTGTAAGTCCAATTAAACCTCGTTTTCTTCCCAGTCTTGGGTACGTCTTTATCAGCAGTGTGAAAACGGACTAATACACATAGTTAACAAAATCAGATACTACTAACAGATTTATAGAGAAAAGTAGTAGCACCCATTCCCCACCCCACACTAGCACCTGGTGTCCCAAATACTGAGATAATGTGTCAGGTGCCATTCTTTATTGTACTTATGCAACTTTTCTTATAATAATGGAAAAACAGCTATTTCCCACAGTCATACCACTAATAAAGAGAAAAATAGAAAGGTTGCCTGTTTCAAGGAAATTGGAAGAGCTCATTTGAAGTAAAATGATTTATTTTGAGGCCAAGTGCAGTTGCTCATG
>NW_022440480.1:0-5249 GCF_009761245.1 Sapajus apella
TTATTTATTTATTTATTTATTTATTTATTTTTTTGAGACGGAGTTTCGCTCTTGTTACCCAGGCTGGAGTGCAATGGCGCGATCTCGGCTCACCGCAACCTCCGCCTCCTGGGTTTCACCATGTTGACCAGGATGGTCTCGATCTCTTGACCTTGTGATCCACCCGCCTCGGCCTCCCAAAGTGCTGGGATTACAGGCTTGAGCCACCGCGCCCGGCGAAAGCAGGTATTTTCACAGAACTAGTATTTTCCCCAATCCCTTCTCCACTTGATGTCAATCAGAACATGCCATTGGCCATTTTACAAAAAACAAACAACACAAATGCAATATGCTTGTGCACACATGCCAGTTACTATCTGTACAACAGGAAGGGGGAATGTGAAAATGAGACAGAACTATATTGTATTGGTCAGGATGTTGTGGAACCAAATTGCAGTTTTCTAATTGAGGATATAATCTTGGTCTGTAAGAACAGAGGTCTGGAGTAAGGTAGCAGGTTCCTTTTTTAGTAGACACCCATCTCCTGCAGGAACCTGTCAAGTGTGTATTCATCCTTCATTACCAACTGTACAGGTATGTCTGTTTCATAGATTGGCTGCCTGTCAAATCCAAATCTGATCTGTCCCATTGACAAACCCTGTTATTTACAATAGGCTCTCATCAGTTTACTAAGTGACATATGCCTTTTAAAGTGCGCCACATAACTATCCTGTCACGCCACCTTCAAATTAATATGATCATTGTTCTCAGTCTTAACTTCTTTCTTGAGCTTCCTTGGTCATGGCAAGCACCAGAGTCTCTGTAGCTGCTGCCTCCCAAAGGAGGTACTGTTACCGCCCTCAAGGGAGGCTCGCTTGACCTGCCCAGTGCAGTTCTTGCCAATAGAATGAAACCAGGCTCAGTAAAGCAGAGCAGAAACGTTCATAGGTCAAGGAATGCAGAAGGGGAGCTTCTACTCAAAGCATCTGCTCACTGGACATCAGATAAAGGGGGGTCTTAAAGGCTTTTTGGGCAGGTAGGTGAAGACTGGCATAGGGATTCCTGGAAAAAGGTGGGCTCTTCCAGGAGCAGCTGGAATGTGTAGATTCTTTTTGCACATGGCACTTTCTGTGATTAGCAAGGTACCTTTCTCCCCACTGGGTGGAGATTTTAGTATAGCAGTGAAGCAAGAATTCAGGTCAAGCCAGCAGTGCTGAGTTCAATTCACTTGAGGTTGGTTCCTGGTTATTGGCACCTGGCCTTTGTTTCTGTAAGCAAGCACAGCTGGGAGGATGGTTAACTTTGCAGGTTTTGGGACTTCCTGAAAGAACTGAGGGCCAGCTGCTGGGCACAGTGGCTCACACCTGTAATCCCAGCACTTTGGAAGGCTGAGGCGGGTAAATCATGAGGTCCAGGAGTTTGAGACCAGGCTAGCCAACATGGTAAAACCCCATCTCTACTAAAAATACAAAAAATTAGCCAGGGCCGGGTGCGGTGGCTCATGCCTGTAATCCCAGCACTTTGGGAGGCTGAGGTGGGTGGATCACGAGGTCAAGAGATCGAGACCATCCTGGTCAACACGGTGAAACCCCGTCTCTACTAAAACTACAAAAAATTAGCTGGGCATGGTGGTGCGTGCCTGTAATCCCAGGTACTCAGGAGGCTGGGGCAGGAGAATTGCCTGAACCTAGGAGGCGGAGGTTGCGGTGAGCTGAGATCGCGCCATTGCACTCCAGCCTGGGTAACGAGTGAAACTCTGTCTCAAAAAAAAAAAAAAAAAAAAAATTAGCCAGGCTTAGTGACGGGTGCCTGTAAACCCAGCTACTTGGGAGGCTGAGGCAGAAGAATCACTTGAACCCGGAAGGTGGAGGTTGCAGTGAGCCGAGATCGCACCACTGCACTCCAGCCTGAGTGACAGAGTGAGACTCTGTTTCAAAAAAAAAAAAAAAATTGAGGGCCAGAGCAGGGGCCCTCACCTGTAATCCCAGCACTTTGGGAGGCCAAGGCATGCAGATCACCTGAGGTTGAGAGGTAAGCGATCACCTGGAAAACATGGTGAAGTCCCATCTCTACTAAAAATACAAAATTTGGCTGGGCACAGTGGCTCACTCACGCCTGTAATCCCAACACTTTGAGAGGCCGAGGCAGGTGGATAACTTGAGGTCAGAAGTTCCAGACCAGCCTGACCAACATGGAGAAACTCTGTCTCTACTAAAAATACAAAAATAATCTGAGCGTGGTATGCCTGTAGCTACTTGGGAGGCAACGGCAGAAGAATCACTTGAATCCAGGAGGCAGAGGTTGTGGTGAGCCAAGACTGCATCATTGCACTCCAGCCTGGGAGTGCAAGAGTGATACTCCTTCTTAAAAAAAAAAAAAAAAAAAAAAAATAGCCCATGGTGGTGGACACCTGTAATCTCACCTACTTGAGAGGCTAAGGCACAAGAATCACTTGAACCTGGGAGACGGAGATTGCAGTGAGCCAAGATCTCGATACTGCACTCCAGCCGAGGTGACAGAGCAAGACTCCACCTGAAAAAAATAAAATAAAATAAAAATAGAAAAATTAGCCAGGTATGGTTATGTGTGCCTGTGGTCCTAGCTACTTGGGAGGCTAACAGAATCAGTTGAACCCAGGAGGCGGAGGTTACAGTGACAGATCACACCACTGCACTCCAGCCTGGGTGACAGAGCAAGACTACATCTCAAGAAGAAAAAAAAAAAGAAAATGCCGGGCGCAGTGGCCCATGCCTGTAATCCTAGCACTTTGGGAGGCTGAGGTGGGTGGATCACCTGAGGTCAGGAGTTCAAGACCAGCCTGGCCATCATGGTGAAACCTCATCTTTAAAAAAAAAAGAATTGAGGTCATGTTGCAGTGACAGTACCAGGTCCACATCAAACAAGTAATAAGCAATACCAGGAGTGGCAGAAGACTAAATTACTTTTTTTTTTGAGACAAAGTTTCACTCTTGTTGCCCAGGCTGGAGTACAATGGCACGATGTTGGCTCACTGCCTCCTCTGCCTCCTGGGTTCAAGCAATTCTGCCTCAGCCTCCCGAGTAGCTGGGATTACAGGCATGAACCTCCATGCCCAGCTACTTTTTCATTTTTGGTGGAGACTGGGTTTCACCATGCCAGTCAGGCGTCAGGCTGGTCTCGAACTCCAGACCTCAGGTGATCCACCCACCTCAGCCTCCCAAAGTGCTGGGATTACAGGTGTGAGCCACTGCGCCAGGGCTTTTTTTTTTTTTTTTTTTTTTTAATAGAAATAGTGTCTTGCTCTGTCACCCAGGCTGGAGTGCAGTGGTGTAATCAAAGCTCACTGTAACCATAAGCTCCTGGACTTGAGGCATCCCCCACCTCAGCCTCCCACATGCCACCATGCCCAATTTTTTTTATTTTTTATTTTTTTGTAGAGACAGTCTCACTATGTTGCCCAGGTTGGTCTCCAACTCTCAACCTCAAACGATCCTCCTGCCTTAGCCTCCCAAAGTACTGGGATTACAGGTATGAGCCACCATGCCCAGACTAAGCTACATTTTAAATCTGCAATGAGATGGTGCTTCACAGATTAGAAAAAAATATAATAAAAATGTTAAAATCTATAAATATCAAGTGTTGGTGAAGATGTCAACAATCCCACTACTTTTGGGCTTGCAAGTTGGTGTGAATGATACGTACCCCTGTACAGCCAAACCTCTCCTAAATAAACCTTAGGAGAACTCACAGGCATCAGGATACAGGTACAAGAACGTTCGCAGCAGCACTGTAAGCAGTAAAAACCTGGAAACAGCCCTTCTATCTATAAAAATTAGACTAAACGTTTTTGAGCAGGGTTGGGTGGTTCACGCCTGTAAGTCCCAATGATTTGGGAGGCCAAGGCAGGAAAACTGCTTTGGCACAGGAGTTTGAGACCAGTCTGGGCAACACAGTGAGATCCCTGTTTCTACAAAAAAAGAAAAAGTTTCTGGCTGAGCATGGTGGCTTATGCCCATAATCCCAGTGCACTAGAAAGCCAAGGCAGAAGGATCGTCTGAGCTCAGGAGTTTGAGATCAGTTTGGACAACATAGTGAGACTTTGTCTCTACTGAAAAATTAGCTGTGCATGGTGGCACACACCAGTAGTCTCAGCTCCTTGGGAGGCTGAGGTAGGAAGATAGCTTGAGCCCAGGAGTTCGAAGCTACAGTGAATGGTGACTGCGCCACAGCACTCCAGCCTGGATGACAGAGCAAGACCCTGTTTCAAAAAAAAAAAAAAGACTTTCTTTCTTTCTTTTTTTTTTTTTTTTTGAGACGGAGTTTCGCTCTTGTTACCCAGGCTGGAGTGCAATGGCGCGATCTCGGCTCACCGCAACCTCCGCCTCCCGGGTTCAGGCAGTTCTCCTGCCTCAGCCTCCTGAGTAGCTGGGATTACAGGCACGCACCACCATGCCCAGCTAATTTTTTGTATTTTTAGTAGAGATGGGGTTTCACCACGTTGCAGGATGGTCTCGATCTCTTGACCTCGTGATCCGCCCGCCTCGGCCTCCCAAAGTGCTGGGATTACAGGCGTGAGCCACCGCGCCCGGCTTTCTTTCTTTCTTTCTTTTTTTTTTTTTGACATCACCACATCAATCGGAAAAAAAAAGTATTTGTTTCTAAAAGGGGTGGGCACAGTGGCTCATGCCTGTAATCTCAATGTTTCGGGAGGCCGAGGCAGGAGGATTGCTTGAGCCCAGGAGTTTAGGACCAGCCCGGGCAATACAGTGAGACCCTCCCTACAAAAAAATTTAAAAATTAGCCAAGCATGGTGGAATGTGCCTGTAGTCCCAGCTGCTCAGGAGATTGAGGTGGGAGGATCATTTGAGCCTAGAAGGTGGAGGTTGCAGTAAGCTGAGATCATGTCACTGCACTCCAGCCTGGGAGAGGAGCCAGACTCTGTCTCAAACAAAAAAAGAAAGAAAAAAAGTTTCTAGAAGAGTCACACATGGAAATTATGGCAATGAAAAGGCTGAGTGATAAAGAAAGTCTTGAAAAAATGTATAGAATACTATTTACATAGAGCTTACAGACATGCAAAATTAAAAATTTTTTTGGGGGGAATAAAAATGTGGTCAAATTATAAAGAAAAGTAAGGGAATCATAAATATAAATGTAACATTCAGGGATCAGTTACCTCTGAGAGAAGCAGGAAGGAGGTACAGGCAGGGCATGTGTTATTCTCTTTCTTACACTAGGTGCTGGGTGCAAGAGCTTATAAATGCATTCTTTTTTTTTTTTTTTTTTTTTTT
>NW_022440480.1:5349-7034 GCF_009761245.1 Sapajus apella
TTTTTTTTTTGAGACAGAGTTTCGCTCTTGTTACCCAGGCTGGAGTGTAATGGCGCGATCTCGGCTCACCGCAACCTCCGCTTCCTGGGTTCAGGCAATTCTCCTGCCTCAGCCTCCTGAGTAGCTGGGATTACAGGCACGCGCCACTGTGCCCAGCTAATTTTTTGTATTTTTAGTAGAGACGGGGTTTCACCATGTTGACCAGGATGGTCTCGATCTCTTGACCTTGTGATCCACCCGCCTCGGCCTCCCAAAGTGCTGGGATTACAGGCTTGAGCCACCGCGCCCGGCCCTATAAATGCATTCTTAATCTTTGCACATGTATTAATGTTGTTTTGTGGTCACTAAGTAACAAAAATAATATTAAAAAAAAATGTTTTAAGACATCAGAACCTTAAACATTATACACAAGAATAAGGCCACCATCCCAAGGCAACTGACTTGTCACCTCTTTTCAAAGAGCTGGGTAGATGAGGCAGATGTTCTGGGTGGAGGGCAGGACAAGAGTTTGGAGTCTGCTCTGCTCTCTTTTCATGCTGGGCTGTGGAGGGGGTGGGAAGGTGGGCAGTGCATATCTTAGGCAGCCAGGCCTCTGTTACATTTGCAAAACTGGTCTGCAGATGCAGCACATGATAAAGAGCTCTGTCCAGAACCACCCGCCACATTGCTGATTGCCCTGGCAGACACATGCCTGCCAGATAACATCTTTAATATCCAGGGGGAAATGAATTTCCCTGCTTGGTCCGCCTATTTGGCCTAGCCTTTCATCACAATCAGCTTATCTAGCATATCTGCCTCTCCCGGTACAGAGAAGAGAAATTCTTCTTCTGCCACTGAGCTTTCTGCCACTGCTAAGAACACACTGTTAAAATGGCAGGGCGTGATGTTCCTTTTCTTCCTTCCTCCATTCACTTTTATGGATGGCTTTTGCATTAGAGCTGTGCCAGGGCCCACGAAACCTGGGATGAATCAGGAATGAACCCCATTCTGGAAGAGTGGGCAGTCCAGTGGTGTAGACAGACTAGAAAGCAAATAATCACAGAACACAGTGTAATGGGCCTGGTGCGGTGGCTCATGCCTATAATCCCAACATTTTGGGAGACTGGGGTGGGCAGATTACATGAGGTTGTAAGTTCAAAACCAGTCTGGCCAACATGGAGACCTCGCATCTCTACTAAAAATACAAAAAGTAGGCTGGGCACGGTGGCTCACACCTGTAATTCCAGCACTTTGGGAGGCCGAGGCAGACGGATCACCTGAGGTCGCAAGTTCGACACCAGCCTGACCAACATGGAGAAACCCCGTCTGTACTAAAAATACAAAATTAGCTGGGTGTGGTGGTGCATGCCTGTGATCCCAGCTACTTGGAGGGTGAGGCCAGAGAATTGCTTGAATCTGGGAGGCAGAGGTTGTGCTGAGCCAAGATCAAGCCATTGCAACTTTAGCCTGGGCAATAAGAGTGAAACTCCATCTCAAAAAAAAAAAAAAAAAAAAGTAGCCGGCCGTCCTGGCGCATGCCTGTAATTCCAGAATTCCAGCTATTTGGGAGGCTGAGACACAAGAGTTGCTTGAACCCGGGAGTTGGGGGTTGCAGTGAACTGAGATGGCGCCAGTGCACTCCAGCCTGGGTGACAGAGCAAGACTGTCTCTGGAAAAAAAAAAAAAAGAGTATAATGGAGGCAATG
>NW_022440481.1:0-7034 GCF_009761245.1 Sapajus apella
CACCTCCTTTTGAAACTCGGCATCTTCTTGCAGGTTAAGAGACAAGAGTGGCACAGCCGGACCAGGACACGCCGCCATGCCAAAACCGGCCAACACTAACTCCACGCGGCGCTCCAGGAAACGTCGGGCTCCCAAGCCCTCCGAGACGGAAGTAGAATCAGGACCCGGGCGCCGCGAACCGCGGGGGAAGGCGTGGCGAGGGACGCGGAGGGCCCAGAGTCGGGCCCCGGGTTGGAGCTGGAGTGGTGCGGCGGAGCAGGGGCGGGGCACGAGGGGCGGTGAGCAAGGGGGCGGGGTATAAAGTGCGCTGGGCAAGGGCGGGGACACGAGGCGTGGCGAGGGGCGGGACATGAACAGGCGGTGGCACCGGGGCGTGGCCGCCGGCGGGACAAGAAGCGGAGGGAGGGGCAGGGGGCGTGGCGAGGCGCGGGGGTGTGTCTGGGGCTGGTCCGCGGCGAGCTCCGGCGCCCTCCGCTGTCGAGGCGCGGAGTGGCTTCGGTAAGAGGGCCTGAAACCAGCCGGGCGCGGTGGCGCGGGCCTAGAATCTCAGCTACTGTGGAGGCAGAGGCGGGAGTGTGCGGGGAGGCAGGATCGCCCCATTGCACTCCAGCCTGGGTGACACCAAGACTCGGTCTTGAAAAAAAAAGTGCCTGAAAAAATTACATTCACGCCTACTTTCAAAGGAGATCTAAAATAAATTTCAGAACAATACCTGTGTCCTTGAGCTGCTGCTGTCATTCCTTAATTTGCTTATTTATTTATTCTTTTTACTGAGAGGGAGTTTCGGTCTTGTTGCTCAGGCTGGCGGGCAATGGCGCGATCTCGGCTCACCGCAACCTCCGCCTGCCGAGTTCAAGCGATTCTCCTGCCTCAGCCTCCGGAGCAGCTGGGATCGCAGGAGCCCGCCACCACCCCCGGCTAATTGTACATTTTTAGTAGAGACGGGGTTTCACCATGTTGGTTAGCATGGTCTGGAACTCCTGACTTCAGGTGATCCACCCGCCTCTGCCTCTCCAACTGTTGGGATTACATGCGTGAGCCTCCGGGCCCGGCCCTAATTTGCTTATTCTTTCCCTCACTAGTGTGTGAGCCCCTCCTGTGTTCCTCGGTCCGCGTCCCTTAGGGAACGTACAGCCTGGGGCAGCATGGCTGCTGAGAGGCCGAGGATCCTCTCCGGGGCGCGACGGTGGAGCTGAGCCGCAGGGTGCGGGGGTGAGGGAGGCAAAGGCTGTGAGCCTGGCAGGTATCTATCGGAGGTAGTGGGCTGCCTCGCTTGGCACTCCCTTCCAGGGCCTCCACCTCAGACCCATGGGCCATTCTTAAGGCACACACACCCTGGGCTGCCCTCACAGCACGAACCGCGGCTATCCAGACACCAGCTGTGCTTGATCTGTCGCCTCACCTCCTGCTTCCTCCGCACTCAACTTCCCACCGTTCCTTTCCACTCAGTTACTTGCTAGTATAATCGTATTTGAAAGGTACAAACAGGCCGGGCACGCCTGTAATCCCAGCACTTTGGAAGGCCGAGGTCGGTAGATAACTTAAGATCAGGGGTTCGCGACCAGCCTGGCCAAACATGGCGAAACCCCATCTCTACTAAAATACAAAAATTAGCCGGGCGTAGTGGTGGGGGCCTGCAGTCCCGGATAGGGAGCCTGAGGTAGGAGAATCGCTTGAACCCAGGAGAGAGAGGTTGCAGTGAGTGAGCCGAGATGGCGCCACTGCACTCCAGCCTGGGCGACAGAAAAACAATGTCTCAAAAAAAAAAAAAAAGAAAAGTGCAAACAGCCACAGCCTCGCTTAAAACCCGCACATCCCGTCGCATTTACAACCAAACCCCAGTGTCATACCTTGACACACAGAGCCCTGGGCTTCCAGCCTATCCTCTCGCAGCTCTTCCCTCCTGCGCTGCGCTCCAACCCCACTGCCCGGTCCTTCCTTCCAGCCCCAGGAACACTGTGCGGGCCTGTCTAGTCCGCCAGGGCGGCGGGGGCTCAGCTCTCCACATCCCGCTCCTTAGCCTTCAGGCCTCGGTGCCAACGCCACCTCCTAAAGGGGACCCTCCTGTGCCACCAAGTGTGCCTCTCCCCCAAGAAGCTTTTCGGTCTCTCAAAGCAGCCATGCTGCCCCCAGGCTGTACGTTCCCTAAGGGCCGCGGACCGAGGAACACCGGAGGGGCTCACACTAGTGAGGGAAAGAATAAGCAAATTAGGGCCGGGCGCGATGGGTCAGGCATGTAATCTCAACACTTGGAGAGGCTGAGGCGGGTGGATCACCTGAAGTCAGGAGTTCCAGACCAGGCTAACGAACATGCGAAACGCCGTCTCGACTAAAAATGTACAATTAGCCGGGGGTGGTGGCGGGCTCCTGCGATCCCAGCTTCTCGGGAGGCTGAGGCAGGAGAAACGCTTGAACCTGGCAGGCGGAGGTTGCGGTGAGGCGATATGGCGCTATTGCACTCCAGCCTGAGCAACAAGACTGAAACTGTCTCTCAATTAAAAATAAATAAATAAATAAGCGAATTGTTTTGAAATTTATTTTAAATCTCCTTTGAAAGTAGGCGTGAATGTAATTGTTTCAGGCACTTTTTTTTTTTTTTAAGGCCGAGGCAGGTGGATCACAAGGTCAATAGTTCAGGAGCAGCCTGGCCAACTGGTGAGACCCTGTCTCTATTAAAAATACAAAAATTAGCTGGACATCCGGATGCATGCCTGTAATCCCAGCTACTCAGGAGGCCGAGGCAGGAGAATTGCTTCGACCCGGGAGGCGGAGGTTGCAGTGAGCTGAGATCATGTCATTGTGCTCCAGCCTGAGTGACAAAGGAAGACTCTGTCTCCGGGGAAGAAAAAAAACTTCATGAAAGACAGTTAAGAGAATGAAAAGACAAACTGGACTAGGTGAGAATATGTGCAAAATAGACCTCTCAGCTGGGCACAGCAGCTCACATCTGTAATCTAAGCACTTTGGGAGCCTGAGGCGGGCAGGTCACTTGAGGGCAGGAGTTCGAGACCATCCTGGCCAACTTAATGAAAACCTGTCTCTAAAAATACAAAAACCAGACAGGTGTGGTGGCACATGCCTGTAATCCCAGCTACTCAGGAGGCTGAGGCAGGAGAATTACCTGAACCTGGGAGGCTGAAGTTGCAGTGAGCTGAGATCATGCCACTGTACTCCAGCCTGGGTGACAGAGCAAGACTCTTACACAACCCCCCCCCAAAAAAGATCGCGCAAAACAATCAGCCTGAATTGTCATAGGGAACCTAATTACTGCCTTTTGACCGTAAAATAGGAAGTAAAAAATGACGTTTTAACACTTGTATTCCATTTAAGGACTCAGGTGGCCTGGGGGGTGGCTCACACCTGTAATCCCAGCACTTTGGGAGGCCAAGGCAGGTGGATGACAAGGTCAAGAGTTCGAGACCAGCCTGGCAAACATGGTGAATCCCCATCACAAATACAATACAAAAAATTAGCTGGGTGTGATGGTGTGCTTGTGATCCCAGCTACTCAGGAGGCTGAGGCAGGAGGATCGCTTGAACCCAGGAGGTGGAGGCTGCAGTGAGCTGAGATTGTGCCATTGTACTCCAGCCTTGGTGACAAGACGAGACTCCCATCTCACAAAAAAAAAGGACTTAGGTATAACATGAAATATGTGATTAAAAAATATATATGGGGTAATAAATAATACTTATTACGTGTTTGCATATGTAAGATATTATCGTAAACATTTAAAATGTCTTAACACATTTCATCAGAACAACTCTATGTAATATGAATTACTCTTCCCATCTGAAAGATGAGTAAACGGAAGACCAGGAAGCTTCGGCAGCTTGCCCGCAGGTTGTATAAAGTCACCCAGTTGAACTGACTCAAGCCCTTACAGTTTACTTTCAGCGGGATTAGCATAAATGCTAGATTATTCGTGGCCATGACGGCTAGGACATCTTGTCACTGAACCTCGCCGAGGGGATGCGGCGCGCGAAGGTGCTGGGCTGGGAGCTGCAGGAGCAACTGTGGCCACACGTGGAAGCCCTGCGGCCTCGGCCTTCCGTCTACATCCCCGAGTTCATCGCGGCCAACCAGACCAGGCGCGTGGACAACCTGGTCCGGAGCTTGCGCCTGCAGCAGCTGCAGCAGATCCGTAAGGACATCCCAGACTTCCGGTCTAGCGCGGGGCTGGACAAAGTCACCGTGCTGTGGACGGGCAACACAGAGCGCTTCTGTGAGGTGGTTCCGGGCCTCAAGGACACGGCCCAGAACCCGCTGCGCACCACTGAGCTCGGCCTGCAGGTGTCTCCCTCCACGCTCTTCGCCGTCGCGGGCATCCGGGAGGGCTGTGCCTTCCTCAGTGGGTCCCCGCAGAACACCCTGGTGCCCGGAGCGCTTGAGCTCGCGTGTCAGCGCTGGGTTTTCATGGGCGGAGGTGACTTCAAGTCCGGCCAGACCAAAGTCAAGTCCGTGCTGGTGGGCTTCCTCTTCAGCTGTGACCTCAAGACCACGTCCACCATGAGTTACAATCACCGGGGCAACAACAACGGGCAGAACCTGTTGGCGCCTTGCAGTTCCGCTCTAAGGAGGTGTCCAAGAGCAACGTGGTGGACGACATGGTGCGGAGCAACCCAGTGCTGTATACGCCGGCGAGGAGCCCGACCACTGCTTGGTCATCAAGTACGTGGGCACCTGGGCGACAGCAAGCGCGCTGGGTGAGTAAACCTCCGAGCTAACGCTGGGCGGGACCAACACACTGGTGTGCAAGACACGTGCCAGGACTCGCTGCTGGCCGCACCCATCACACTAGACCTGGCGCTGCTGACCGAGCTGTGCCGGCGCCTGACCTTCTGCGCTGACGCTGACCCCGAGCTGCAGACCTTCCACCCCGTGCTGTCCCTGCTCAGCTTCCTATTCAAGGCGCCACCGGGCAGCCCCATGATCAGTGCGCCTTTTCGCCACCGCAGCTGCATCAACATTCTGGGGTCCTGCGTGGGGCTCCTGCCACAGAACCACATGCTCCTGGAGCATAAGATGGAGCGCCCAGGGCCCGGCCTCAAGCAACTCGGACCCGTGGCTGCCGCCTGCCCTGTGTCCAACAAGAAGGGACCGGAACCCGCTTCCACCACTGGCTGCACCGGTGATGCCAATGGGCCCCCACAAGTGGGGGAACCCCAGATGCCCACCACCTGAGGCCCCTGTCACACAGCTTCCCAGCCCTTCCTCCCTGCTGCCCCCCAGGACCCCACCTTTCCAGACCACCCCAAAGACAATAAAGCCGCTGCCACTCTCAAAAAAAAAAAAAAAAAATTACAAAGGTTTGTGACAGAGGAGTAAGACTGCGAAGAAACTTACTTTTCGTTAGCAACCATGATGATAATATATACATTAAAAATTGTGGTATCAGATATTGTCATGTTTGATAGCTACACATTAATAATGTGAATAAAATCAATATTTACCTTGAAAAATGTTTTGAATTATCTGCAAGAGATAAATTTAAAAGAAAAAAGAGAGAAGTGGCCAATTTAAGAGGCCAGGTGACAAAGGGAACAATCCTTACATCCATTTGACATTGATCACACTCTGTGGCATATTACAGCAATCACACACCTGTTCCCTCTGTGCTATGTTATTCATAATAACAAGTACCCATAGAAAGTCGGCTCGCCTCCTGACTAACCTCTCCCATATTCTGTACAGCATTAATGAGGCCAGCAAGGATCACAAGGAAGGAAAAACAAAAAATAGGAGCATCCTATTTTTGTGTATCTTCAGTACAACCTACAATAAGACCTTTCCCCCATTCTCTCCATTTGCCAAATTTTTGCCCACAAAATTATACAGATTTCTCCAGAATCCTCTAACAAATGCAAATGTTTTTAACATGAAAAAGTTTGCTTACAGAACTCAAATATTCTTCAAAGACTAAAGTTTGAAATTCATCTAATGTCAAACTCCTTTATCTAGAATCCACTAGATTTAAGTAAACAGCACTTTTAATATACTTCCAAAGTAAATAGAGACATTTTGATTAGACGAAACATTACAGTTACTCTATAAGTTCTTATCTTGTTTTGGCCTGTCGTCGTCCCCTATTATGTTTTATGCTTCCATTTACATACACAGTAAGTCAGGCCTACCAGAGAAATGTACATGAGTTCAGGAACTTAGAGTACTCTGAGTTTTGCTCTAAGGTTCATTATAGTGCTCAGTTCACTAGGTTCAGCTACTGGGCCACTAAAAATCATGATTTAGAGCGGCAACTTCTCATTCTATGTAGAAGAGGCCAATGGTACTCATCATCTCTCCATGCTAGTTGGCTATGGGGAGAAACTCACCACCAACCTCTCTTCTCTAGCCCCTCTCTGTTTTGCTCGATTATCCTCAGTGCAAATTCCACTGGCATTCTATCACCTGACCATCCCAGTATGTAGACTCCCAACCCTTCCTAGAACATGTCATGATAGAGTGATCCCAAGTGAGACCAGAGGCTTCTCCCTTCAGAATGCCCACCACCGCTCTGATCCCCAACTCCGACTCTGTTAAGCTATTTCTTTTCTTGGTCCTCGTATCTTAATCAGATTTTTTTTTCTTTTTTCCTTTTCTACTGGAGTCTCACTCTGTTGCCCAGCCTGGAGCACAGTGGCACGATCTGGGCTCACTGTGACCTCTGCTTCCCAGGTTCAAGCTACTCTCCTGCCTCAGCCTCCTCAATAGCTAAGACTACAGGTATATGCCACCACGCCTGACTAATTTTGTGTATTTTTAGTAGAGATGGGGTTTCACCATACTGGCCAAGCTGGTCTTAAACTCCTGACCTTGTGATCCACCCACGTTGGCCCCCCAAAGTGCTGAGATTACAGGCAGCACAACAGCCAGCCCCTAATCAGCTTTTAAGTCCCCTATTACATGATGCTTTTGTATCCTCCTGAAATCTTAAAGTATAAATTATATGATCTATACTTGTTATACCATCCAGTCCTCACAAAACTATATTTTTTTAAACAGTAAAATCAGCTCCACCAGCATTTATGGAGTAGTTA
>NW_022440482.1:0-7027 GCF_009761245.1 Sapajus apella
GTCAGCACACAAACATTGTTTTTAGTTTTGTGTAGTCCCTGTCCATTAATCACACCCAAAAAAAGGTATGTTGTTCACACCAAGAGCTCTGGCCCGTGGACCTTTGTCCACTTGGTGGTAATTTATTGGAATTTGAGGTTTAGAATGAGGAAATGCCAGCCTTCAAAGCCCCAGGCCTACTATGAAATAGCAAAGCCAGCAGTCCCACATGCCTTCGTAGCACACCTAGTAAGTAGGACCACTTTTCTCTCACCTTGTAGGCACACTTGTTCACTCACTCACTATTTTTTATTCATTTCTTATATGCCATGTATTGGGTGCTAGGGACCCATAATACAGTGGACCCATAATTGACTGGAAGCATCACTTTCAAAGCATCGTTTCAGGATGAGTATTTCATGTCAAGTGGATTCAAGGAGCAGTGTGAAGGATCCATGCCTCAGTCACCATGAAGACCCTCCCAAGAGCCAGCCCTACTGGGCACATATAAATGAGTGAAGACATGGAACTCACCCTTCCAAGACCTAGAACCTGACAGATCACACAAGACAGAAGCCCAAATAACCAGGAACAGGAAGCTGAAGGTGAGAGGTGGGCCCCAAAGGATTCTGGGAAAATGCTTTGTGTTTGTGAATTTATCACGCAGAATGAAACCTTAGTTTTAATTCACAGGTTAGACACACTCTCTATATAGAATCTATGAAGGGACATTTCAGAGCCCTTTGAGGTGTATAGTGAAAAATGGAATATCTCAGGCAGCCCAGGATGAATAATGCAGTCACCAAGAGGGGCAGGGTGGCCACAGGTGGCCAGCAGCAGGGATGGGCATTATAAGCCATTGGATGGGATTGTGGGGCATGGCATTGTGAGCCACTGGCCTGACTTTGTTGTTTCCTGGTAACGAGGTGACATAGGAGGCTTTGTGGATGACAGGCATCAGCCAGGGCCCACAGCCTTCAATCGGAAGCTGGGAGTGGGGAGAGCAGGAGCTCCGACTACTCTTGCAGAAGTGTTTGTGCCCTTGCCGCTTGCTCTGTTGCTTTGTTTTCTCTTTTTTGTTGGTCTTTTTTTTTTATTTTGTGTGTTGCTTAGTTTTGTTTTTTTCTTTTTTGTTGTTGTTGTTGTTGTTTTTGATTTTGTGTGTTGCTTTGTTTTGAAGGTCCCCTTCTAGATCCTCCATGGGAAATACACTCAGTTGCTGCCTAGGCCCCAGGGCTGGCCTGTGTTGTGCCTGCTGCAGGCAGAAGGTGGCATCTTGCTGTGAATCCGAGGCTGAGTCTGTGGCCGCTGCAGCACCAGCATCCACCACTACTGAGCCTGCCACCAACACAAAGAGGCGCAAAGGTAAAGAAGCCACGGGTGCCATTTGCTCTCTGGCACATCTCTGGCCACCACCTCCCCCACCTGCTTCCCATCCCATCACCCCAGAGACATCCTCAGCTTCCAGCTCCCTCCTGCCTGTAGCCAGCTTTCCCAGGGCTAGGCATACGGGACAAAGGCTAGTCCTGCCTCTTGTCTTTGTTGTTGAGCCTTCTTGCTTGAGGCCTTTTTGGTCTAGTCTCTCTCTTTCCTCGATGTAAATTGAAATACTCCAGTTTTGGAGTCTCCATCCCATCCTCTAGCCTGGCCTATCCAGCTAGGATGGTGCCTCAGTGAAGGAGCCGGTTAAAGACCCAATTGTTTCTTTTCTCCTATTCGATAAGGAAGCTAATCATTGGGATAATTCAGACTCGAATATTTGGAGATTCTTAAATTTAAAATAGAGTTTGCCATGGAAGAGATTACATGTTGTTCTTAATAGATGGTTTTAAGTCACCTTGACAGAAGCAGCTTGATTTCTTCCAATTGTAATTTGAAAACCGAAGGAAAACTTGAGGGACATGCTTAAAATGACTGCAAAAGATATGAAATGTTGCTGCCAGAGCTGTAAAAAAAAGTTGTTTTGGTTTTGGTTTTACCCGAAAGTTTAGCCGTGGAGCTCTGATTACTTTAAAATTCCCACTGTGACGTGAATGTCTCTTCAGCCCTACTTCAGTAACTTCACGGGCTTTGTTCACCTCCTTGTTCTGAGACAGGTAGAGCTAGCTCATGGTTACAGGTTCCAAAAGAGATGAAATGACTTTAGACTTGAATTTGTAAAGTAAAGACTTGAGAGTTGGAAGGCCAGACCCTGCCTGTGGAAGAGAGTTTATTTTCATGGCTCCCCTTCCTACAGGATGGGAAATGGGAGGAGAGAGGAAATATTCCATTTTTTTGCTATGGTCAAATTGAAGACAAAAACTAACACTTGCAAGACAGGAGAGGAACATTTAGTTACAAAATCAGTCAAACATTGTGTATCACTACATTTGTTGAGCAAATGAAAGCTACTAGAATCAGAAAACTAGAGATGCTAATGGAACTGACAGTAGTAACCAGGGTTTTCTGCTGAGTTCAGCACCCAGGGTGACGTCCAATAACAACCACCCTCCCCTCCACACACACACTTTTCTCAGGACTGGAAAGCTCAGGCAGCCCAGGATGAATAATGCAGTCGCACATTGGGGCAGGTGACCACAAGGTGGGCAAACAGCAGGGATGGTCATTGTGAGCCATTGGGTGGGGCTGTGGGGCGGGGCATTGGGAGCCACTAGCCTGACTTGGTTGTTTCCTGCTAACCGGGTGACATAGGGTTTTTGGATGATAGGCATCAGCCAGGCCCAGCAGCCTTCAGTCTAAAATCCTTTAGGAGTTTAGAAATAGATGAATCTAGCTACAGATAATTCTGGGTAACCAGTTCCTTGAACAAAAACTAAGTCCACTGAAATAGAAAATGTTGTATCATAAAGACAGAAATATGATCAGCTCATTTCTTTCATTTTAATGGCAAAGATTTTATTAGTATGGAGAAAATGTCTTACAGCTCTTACATTTAAACTTCAGTTTGGCTCTTACTTTCTTTCACAGAATAATTAAGCCTCACAATGGGTGTGCCTTTGTAACAAGGAAGTGCTGTACTCCCTTTTCAGAATATTGAAAAATTGTGAAAGAATGAACAAATAATTATGAGACTTAATAGACTGCACCTTATACACAAGCATGCAAGTACCTGTGGAAACTCCTTGCTTGGTGGTGTATGGCAACCCTCTGTGTCATATTCTGTACGATTTGGTAGATGAGGTAGTGAGAGGACAAAATGAGCCTTTTGATTATTCTTTTGGATGTAAAACGTGTTTTCATGTACATCTTATTGGAGCCTTCCAAATACAATAAGGCCTGTGTATGTTTTCCCTATGTTGCTGATGCAGAAAGGAAGGCTTAGAGATCTGAAGGGACTGTGTGAGACAGCTACTGAACAGAACTGAGGTTCTAAGTCATCAGAGTAGATATGGAGGTCACAGTGATGCCAAACTCGCTTCCTAAAGAACTTGACAAACTCCAGAATATCTTATATTTTAAGGTCTACCCATAACATAGACCTCTCTTAGAACTTACTTTCATCTGGATTAGTTCCTTTTGCATTTTATTTTACACAACTTACAGGCAACATTTACCTCTCCATTTTTTATCCTAAAGAGATGGGTCCACAATGTGTGGTACAGGCTGGCTTCTGACTCCTGGCCTGGGCTTAAGCACTCCTTCTGCCTCAGCCTGTAGAAAAGCTGACAGTACAGGCATGTGCCATCTCTCCTGGGTCTATCTTCTGTCTATACATTTATTGAAATGGATAAGGTAAAAATAGAGGTAACAAAATGTCCTAAATTTACCAGTCAAATCAGCAGTTTAATTAATGTTGAAGAGTTTCTTCTGCTAACTGATTTGAAGGTGGGAATGCCCTGGTCAGGAGAAGCTGGCCAGAGGGCAGGTAAGGCCCCACACATTCAGCACAGGATAAGAGTAAGAAGTGTTAAGTCAGAGCAGTGGAAGAAAAAATAGTTTGTGAGCACAGAATTTACCATTTTATGTGTATGTGCATGACAGTAAGTTTCTATATGTCTCTTCAAATGTATTTTTGTGGTATTCAATAGAGGGATAACAGAAGCCTCAATTTCAGTGTTTATTTTTTGGCCAGGCATGGTGGCTCATGCCTGTAATCCCAGCATTTTGGGAGTCCGATGTGGGTGGATTACATGAGGTCAGGAGTTCAGGACCAGCCTGGCTAACATGATAAAACCCCGTCCCTACTAAATATACAAAAAATTAGCCAGGCATGGTGGCATGTACCTGTAATCCCAGCTACCTGGGAGGTTGAGGCAGGAGAATCACTTGAATCCAGGAGTTGCAGGTTGCAGTGAGCCGAGATCGTGCCAATACACTCCAGCCTGGCTGGGCAAATAAAACAAGAAAGAAACGTGTTGAGAACACTCAATATAAAGTATAGACACATTCAAAGTTTGTTGTTGATATCTTTATTTCAGAAAATTGTGTGTCACTTTTCTTGGAAAGTGATCAATTCCTACTTAGTTGTGGAACATTTTAGCCTTTCTATAATGAGGAATTGAATTCTTTTGGTGACTTACACAAATATCACAGCAACCAGTGCTCCAACCATTCTGTGGCACACTAAACAGTCATTTAAAGTCACCAGGTAGAGCAGGGCACACTGCTGTGGAAGGACATCCTGGAGTGCTCTCTAGGTGCCAAGTCCTGTTTCAGGAACTCATGCCATAAATGATGCTCTGCTTCATGTTGTCTTCTGAAATATTTCAAAGGAACATTGTGTCTTGAAGCCATTTCAAAGAGATGTTCTAAGAACCCACTTTAGATCTCAGACAGACTCAAGAATATTTCCTCCTATCTTGCCTTTATTTAGCAGTACATCTAATATGACTGGGGGTAATATAAGTAATACAGATTAAGATAATAGGAGCTCATATCCAATTTTCTCACTTGCCATCAACTTTCCATGCAGCCTTTTGTGTTCTTACTGTAGGAGCGCTGCTAATTTTCTAGTTCTCTCAAGTGAGGGGTCAGGGAAGGGAAAGAATGGGCATATGATGTAGAGACCTCTGAGCAGCAGATCTTTCCGCTTTCTAGTAGCTATTTTCAACCCTCCTTTTAAAATAACTGTCAGTGTGTTTCATGTAAAAGAAGTAGAAAATAAAGAAAAATTATTTATTATACTCAGAATACCCAGAGCTCACTTGTGTTACTATTTGAGTACTGGTTCTTTTGGAAATTTTTGGTACGAATTTGAATATAATATTTTATTTCACAAACTTTTTTGTAAAATAAAACTTTTTGATCATTTTGTATGTGCTGCCCTGTAACTTTTACTTAAAGCAGTGAAATAATGGCATAAGTTTCTCAAACAGTACTTGACACCTAGAGAGCACCCCAGGATGTCGTTGGCTGCCAGGGCACCCTGCTGTACCTGGTGACTTTGAATAACTGCTTAGTGTACTACGAACTGGTTAGAGCATTACTTACTTACCTACCCTTTGCGATTGGCCATCTTTTTTCATAAAGTCAGACACAATCCTGTTATGTTTGATTCTAAGAATGCACACAAAGCACAGGTTGATGACAGATGTGTGATATCTCGTTACAAATTCAGATAATATACTTTGTCTAGTGACATAATTAAACCCGTGAAATGAGTCATTTTGTATTTAAGGTAGTTTAGTATTAAATATACTTGTGTCAAACTGCAGTTACCGTTGACTTTTAAATAGACATTAACATTCTTCATTTATGTTTTTGTAGATCTTTGATAGCTTGTGTCTTTAATTCTAAAGAGCTACCAGTTTAAAAAATCTGATGCTGTCTTAGATGATAAATCGAAAGACAACTTTAGAAGATCTGGGAGAATTCTAGCTTGGGGTAAAATGAAATCTATTTCTTGAGCACTTTTAAATGGCCTGGCAGTGTTGGAGATGCAGGGCAAACAGTGGAACACAACATAGAGCCCCATTCCAAGTCTGACCCTTACATTCGATAGGGAGGTAAGGGCAGATAGCACATGAATAGTCAAGAATGACAGGCGGCGACATGCTGGGAAGAAAGTAAAACAGGGTGATGGATTAAAGAGGAGGGCAGTTTTATGGAGAGTTGGGGGTAAGAGCTGGATGTTCTCTTTAAGTGACATGTGAACAGTCTTAAAAGTGAAATGGGCTGGGTGTAGGGGCTCCCACCTTTTGTCCCAGCACTTTGGAAAGCCAGGATGAGGGGATTCCTTGAGGCTGGAAGCTTAAGACCAGCCTGGCCAACACAGAGACACCCAATCTTATTAATTTTTAAAAATAAAAAAGTGAAGGGAACCTTGTGAGGATGATGGGAGAGGGCTTCCAGGAGGGGTATCTGCTTTGGAATTCCTGAAATAGAAACAAAGTTATTTTAGGCAAAGGACAGAAAGACACAAGGGTGGCTGCAGCAGAGTGAAAGGATGCTGGGATGAATAAGGTGGGTGAAGGTCTTGTACACGTAGTGAGCACTCGCAGAGAAGATGGACTTCAGTTGACATGGAAAACCACTGGAGGATTATAGCCCAGGGATTACTGTTAATTCTCTAAGAAAAAGACTGAGCAGCGGCTCCGTGCGAATATACTGTAATACAGGCACAGGTATTACAGTAGGAAGAACAGGAAGAGCAGCTCGGAGGCTGGTGGAGTAGTTCAGGTGAGAGCCAACAGCGAAGAGGAGAGTAACAATGACCTGAAAGAGGCTGACTTGAGAAAATCAAGTGAATCTCAAAGTAGATGATAAAGTGGTAAATAGACCAGTCACAGAAAAAGAAATGCAGGTGATTTTTAAACAGATGTTCACTCATAAGAGAAAGGCAAATGACAGCTCTACTGTTTCTCCTATTGAGGAAAATTCCAAAAACATGGCAAAACTTTCTTTGGTTTGGCTGTAAGGAAAGTTGCATTCATATATTGCTGGTGGAAATGCAAAAAGGCTCAACTCCATGGAGGGGAATTTGGCACAATCTCACAACCTTGCAAATGCATTTAAACCAGACATCCAATTTTGAGGAATTTTCTCCTGAAGGTATACTCCACAAATGTAAAATAAACTATGTGCAAAGTTCGTGTTGCATTATTTTCAA
>NW_022440483.1:0-7023 GCF_009761245.1 Sapajus apella
TGTATTGTTACAGCTATGCAAAGTAAAACAGCAAAACCCTTTCATGCATATTGGTTATTAGACTTGGCTACTCCAAGTCTCCTGCCCCTTCTAAGATCTCTGAATGTCTCCCATGATTTAGCAACTAATGAGGTAATGTCTTGTGTAACAGGGGGGCTTCTAGGCCCCTGCTCTAGGACTTACCTCTGTTTATTTTGATTGAGTGGCATGTGTTCTGATTGATCTGTAAGTTTCTTGAGTAGTTGGCATCTGGTTCTGATTGATCCTGTCCATAATATACTCTGCTAAATAATTTTGATATCACTCTTGAATAAAGGAACTCTAACCCATATCATCTGAGGAGGAATTGAATGAAATAATGTATGAGGTTAAGAGAGCAGAGTTAGGAAGGATATTTTAATTATTTTAAAATACAGTAGGACTTAGTGACATGTTCAAAATAAACCATAGACTTAGATCTAGGGCAGAATTAATTTCAATATGAACATGAACCTTCTAAAGGTTAAACCTTATCAAAGTTCAAATGAGCAGTTTTATTTTTTCCCTAACTTTGGGAAGAATAATGTAGCTACAATTTTATCTATCTCTAATATGTTATATCCAACATAATACATGATTTTAAAATATAACATATTCTATGTTTAGACTATAAAAGCAATGCAGCCTTTTACAGCAGCACGTGCTGAAAAACTTAGCATAGGAAAGTCTGAATAAGAGGCTGGGTATAGTGGCTTATGCCTGTAATCCCAGCACTTGGGGAAGCTGAGGTGGGTAGATTACTTTAGCCCATGATTTCGAGTGGGCAACATGGTGAATCCCCATCTCTAGTAAAATACAAAATAATAATAATAATAACAATTAGCTGGGCCTGTCAGCCTGCACCTGTAATCTGAGCTACTCAGGAGGCTGAGATACAAGAATAGCTTGAGCCTGGGAGGTGGAGGTTGCAGCGAGCTGAGAGCATGCCATTGCACTCCAGCCCCGGTGACAGAGTGAGACTGTCTCTCAAACAACAACAACAAAAAAAAAAAAAAAAAAAAAGAAAAAAGAAAAAGAAAAAACCAAGTAGGAATAAGAAAACAGAAAACTCCGTGTTTTTACAACTGAGAAATGATGGTGATATATTATTTCCATGTAATTTTTTTTCTTAGTAAAATAAATAAATTTGTCCTTTGAGGTTTTCCTACCTTATGTATTTGACATTTGAGACCTTATTTAAAATATCTACATTATAATGATTTCAGATTCCATCCTTTAGATCACAGGAGGCAGTCCATTCTTTTATCCAAGAAAATTCTGGAAATCCCTAAAATGTATGTATACAATATGCATAACATGTACTGCAAATTGACCCATTGGCTGTATTTGGGAATTGTTTTGTTGGATTGTATTCTGCTTTGTTTTAAATCTGTGGAATTCTTACAGTACTTCACTAAATCCAATGGTTTCTCTGGGTCATACTCTTCCTCCATCAGCTTACTTACAGGATGATTATAAACCCCTCGTTTAATTTCCCCAAATTATATTTCAGGCGAGGCTATGCTGTGTCATAGAGCTTGAGTAAATGCAGATACATAGAGCACAATGGAGGAACTTTATTGCACTGCTATTAGAAATAGTTTCTCTTAGTGTGTAGATACTAAACAAACCAGAGAGTTCATGCCTTCCTCCTGGTAGGTTGCTGCTCAGTCAAGGACCTCTCAGCTCCATCACCAAGTAACTTCTGCCATTTAGTACCACGTATACCAGGAGACAACCTTCCTGGATGCCAGAAAGAACAGCAGGTCCCCTACCCTGTTGTCCAAGGAAGTCTTGCTTATGTAATGATCTTGTATGTTTGACAGTGATAGTAGCCATTCCTTCATAAAAACCCCATACCCCACCTACAATGATGTGGTTAGGCTTTCCTGACCCAAGAAACACATTCACAATAGTTACTGTACATTTCTAAAAGATAAAACTATTTAGTCTTAACTTCATATGTAATACCAACATATGACTAAACATAGTTCATACTATGTTTAGTTTGGACTAAATATGTTGTGGGGATGGGGGGAAGAGGATCTAACTTTCCAAAGGCAAGTCATCCTAAAAGTAAATATACTCAATTTACATTCACATACAGGATATATAATATTTCAACCCGCAGCTTCTGCGCTGAAAATTGTTGAGATTCCATAGTTTTCCAAAGTCAAGAGGTGTATCCTTGCTTTATATTTGTGTAACTAAAGAATCTAGTCCTGTGAGGTTTTTTTTTTCTAAAACAGACTGTTACAGATGTAAATTAAAGTTGTTTCCAAGGAAAAGAAAGCGCTAGAAATGTATTATTTTTTCCTTTTTTTTTTTTTTTAAATATCTTTATTGAGTTATAATTCATATATCATGCAATTAGTTCATTTAAAGCATACAGTAATAGTTTCTAGTATATTAATAGATGTGTACAACTATCACTACAGTCAACTGTAGCTTTCATCATCTCAAAAAAAATTCCATGCCCTTTATTTGTACACTCCCATTGCCCAATGCCTCCATCCCTAAGCAATCCCTGATACATTGTCTGTCTCTGTAGAATTGCCTATGCTAAACATTTCAGTAAAAATATTGTATAGTGATGTACATTAGTTCATTCTCACACCTCTATAAAGAACTGCCCAAGACTGCATCATTTATAAAGGAAAGATTTAATAGACTCACAGTTCTGCATGGCTGGGGGGACCTCAGGAAACTTAGAATCATGGTTGAAGGGGAAGCAAACACGTGCTTCTTCACATGATAGCAGGAAAAAGACTTGTCAAGCAAAAGGTGGAAAACTCCTTATTAAACCTTCAGATCTAATGAGAATTCACTCACTATCACTAGAACAGCATGAGGGTAAACACCCCCATGATTAGATTACCTCCCACCAGATCCCTCCCACCACACATAGGGATTATAAGAAGTACAATTTAAAATGAGACTTGGGTGGGGACACAGCCAAACCATATCACAATGTAAGGTCTACTTGAGTGACTCCTTTCGCTTGGCATTCTGTTTTCAAGGTTAAATAATTCTCTGGTGTGTATCACTACTTTTTGATGGCTGATAACCGTTGTATGGCTACCACATTTTAAAATTCATCAGGTTGACATGTGGGCTGTTTCTGCCTTTTGACTACTGTTAGTAATGTTGCTATATAAATGTATGGACAACTATTTGTGTGACCACAGATTTTTATTCTTTTGAGTACATACATACGAGTGAAATTTCTGGGTCGTATGTAAGTGGTAAAATAAGTTTCATTTTTCTTAAAAGTAAAATTATGATATGTACTTTGGTGCAAATTTTATACATATGGATATATACACACATGTATCTCACATGAGATATATGCTATTTATAGTTAAAGAGAAAAGACAGAAAAGGATAGAGATAAAAAGCACTGATAAGCCTACCATTTTGTGAAATACACTTTTGGCTCTTTGGTGTACGTATCAATAATACATCCAAGTTTCTGTCATAATGTAGATAGTTTTAGATGCTTCCTTTGATGCTTAACATGATCGTGGACATTGGATTCATTATTACATCATACAAATGTATCATAACTTATTTAACCAACTTTCTACTACTGGACATTGTGGTCATTTAAAAACCTGGTATTAATACTTATTTTAATATATAGAGTTGGTGTATACATTTTGGTGCTTGGAATAAATTCCCAAGAGTGGGATTGGTGGATCAAAGATTAACATATTGCTACATATTGCCCATTTGAATCACATAATTTTAAGTCTTGTAAAACGAGTTTTTATAAAACTTGAATGAGAAAATATATGAAAGGGCACTATCTAACCCAGGGTAGTCCTCATTTAATTATTTGAGCAATTCTAGTTGTGGGGAGAGAGTGGTACTGTGATAGAAATTTAAAAAGAAAAGAAAAGAAATTACGTGAAGCACCAAAGAGAAATGCTGAATAATGGGAAGCAAACAGATGTTCAATGATGATAGTTTGACTCAAAGAATGGTAGAAACTAAATGGCAAGAGAGTTGATGTGGAATTGGCTGTAGTAATCTTTTTCTAACCTTGGTTTTCTAACAAAACATCTGTGAAATTTTTTTTTTTTTTTTTTTGAGACGGAGTTTCGCTCTTGTTGCCCAGGCTGGAGTGCAATGGCGCGATCTCGGCTCACCGCAACCTCCGCGTCCTGGGTTCAGGCAATTCTCCTGCCTCAGCCTCCTGAGTAGCTGGGATTACAGGCATGCGCCACCATGCCCAGCTGATTTTTTTGTATTTTTAGTAGAGATGGGGTTTCACTATGTTGACCAGGATGGTCTCGATCTCTTGACCTCGTGATCCACATGCCTCGGCCTCCCAAAGTGCTGGGATTACAGGCGTGAGCCACCGCGCCCGGCCTGTGCAATTTTTAATATAAGCCACATTTAACTGAGTACATGTGAACACAAAAACGTATAGCAACTGTTCTTTAGCAAATGGTGGTGGCTCTGTTGGGTTGTCCACAGAGAAAATATGTCTACCCTTTCAGTTTATGGAGAAAATACAGCTAAACCTTACCCTAATGCATCAAGTTAATTGGAAAGGAAGTCAAACAAAAAGTAACAAAGCCTTTATTTATTTATTTTTGGCGAAGATGTGTCTGCAACAAGATAAAATTCTCACACAAAAGACAGTAATTTAAAAACCAATAAGCATTGCTTCAATTCCCTTCTAAGAAGCAAAACCTAAAATATGGAGGAGAACGTAGACCTTAGATCTATGTTCTAGACCTTAGACCTATGTTATTATAGATCTATGTTCTCCTTAGATCTCAATGCTATTGCAATATTTCTTAAAGATCTGAAGAAGCTGGTTCAGCAGAAGGAATATAGCAAAAACATTAAAGTTCGTCAATGTTTTGTTTTGAAAGTGGGTAGCCTTCACAACTTTTATTTGCATTATCTATGTTTGTCTCACATGTGAATGCATATATTCAATGACATTTTTATTGCTTACTTTTTCTTAACTTCTATGTTATGAGAACTGAAATTTATCAGACATGGCTTTTCCATACCTTTTTTAAGAAATATAATTTCTGTGTTTGAAGAATTCTGTGTTGGAGAAGACTTCCCAGAGGCGGGACGGACATAAGTTGGTTTTAAGGATGCATTTGCTTCCCTAGCCTAAAAATCAAACAATGCATGAAGTAAGCCAAAGTTCTATTCTCAGATTTGGAACACAGCACTTCTGGGACTTCTTCTTGGCAGCCTCTATAAATACATATAAGCTCACATTACAGTGTGACATAGCAGGAAATTCTAGAAGTCAGTGGTCAGAATTAAGAGAAAGAGCCAGATGCAGTGTCATGAGCCTGTAGTCCCAGCTACTCAGGAGGCTTGAGGTGGGACAGTGGCTTTAGCCCTGGAAGTTGGAGGCAAGCCTGAGAATTTGAGGCAATCCTGGACAATACAGTGAGACCCTATCTCTTAAAAAAAAATGAATGAATTGAAACAAGAAGAGGATCTGATGTAGCTGATTATTGAGAGAGTGCAGAATGCAAAGAGGCTGAAAGGGGAGATATTTTACATAGGCAAGTGACTCGAGGCATTTTCTGATTGGTCTTCTCAATACTCCTTGCCCAGCAAGCTCCATGGCATTCACCTGAAAGCCACCATGTCAGTGAGTAGTTATGGTTGAAGGGCGTTCTGGTGGTCTTGGGGAACATGGCTAAAATGGGCCTATGACCTTCCCCCAATTCATGTCACTTACTTCTCCTAAATCCATTTTCTGTGTTTGGTACCACTTATATTACTTCGTCACTAAGTGTCTACATTCATAAAGTTCCTACCATAAAAATAGGAATCTGTTTTCTTTAGAAGTTCACAGATTCTCAAGGAACAAAACAATGTAACAGTGATTAAAATGTTCATATGCAAAAGGCAGTTGCTGGATATTTCTTTTCTCATCTAAATGTAATGCCCACTTATCTTGACTTTTAAGTAGCAAAGAATAGGGATCCTTAACATAAATCTCAGTGTCTAATCTCTAAATTAAATGTATTTAACCAGATTGTCAATAAAATTAATTTTAGCTGTAAATTCTGATGATCTTGTGTGATTTCCGAAAACAAGCACAGGATTATTCAAGTATTGGACTCTGATAAAAAATGTGCACTGGCTTCCAATTGCCCTGGGTTTTAGACGGGCATTTAAATCTATTTGACTGATTTGCCCCCAGTCTTTTCTTCCAGCTTGCTTCCTACTATTTCTCAGTACAAATCATCCACTGACTCAGTCAGTCTCCTAGTTTTACCACAAACATAACTTGTTTTCTTCTCTTTTCATCCTGTGTGCTTTCTCCTTCCTGTAATGCTCATTTTCTTATCCAAATACTACAGAATATTTTTGTTCTAGAGCCACATTAATCTCTTCTTTGCCCTTTGGGAATACTGGGACTTTGGAGTGAGAGGATCTTTAGTAGCTTAGCCACTTTGGGCCAGTTATTTACAACTTCTGTAGGCTTTAATTTCTTCATTTGAAAAAAGGGGCTCATAAAAGTACCTGGCTCATAAAGGTTTTGTGAGGTTGCCTTGAAAGCACTTAACTTGTTGGCACACAGTAAACATTCAGTGGATGATGATGTTGAGAAAGATGATGAATCTTGGCTTATATAATTGTGTATTTGGTCTTTGTCAGGATAGACATGCCTTATGTTTTAATTGATGTCAATGTGAAAGATCTGGGGGGTCTCACTGTATTGTTAAATTTTTCTTCCTATACACCAGTGTGTGATTTTTTAAAAAATTTCCAAATGTCCCCTTCCACCTTTGTGAGAAAAATAAGCTAATCTCTATGAGAAATAAAGTCTCTCAGTGTTTGAGAGAAAGCAGCCAATTTCAGAGCTACAACTTCTCTGGCTGTCTCCTTAGCTGTGCTTTATTTCTCAGAGCTTTTAGTCCACTCCACTTTCTCTTCAATCCTCCCTGGCTCACAGCAGTAAACTGAAGCATGATATAATTATTTCCTTTTACTTTAATAAATCATGCTTCA
>NW_022440484.1:0-7021 GCF_009761245.1 Sapajus apella
TGGGGAAAGCTGCAGGGTGGAGAGTGAACCTGGGGCATCTAAGCCCCCCATAGAGCCCAGCACAGACCCGGCCTTGCAGCTACTAGAACTTCAGGAATGTCCTTCATGCTCTGCTGTGGGCTGAGTAAGTCACATGATTACCTTGTACAATGCTAGAGATTTGTATTTTTATCCCCATTTTTTGGATGAGGAAATGCTTCAGATGAGGCTCCACCTTGTTAAATAAATAGGATGTATGGAAAAATAGACTGCAGAAAAGGGGAACTCATTTAGCTCATACGTGGTAGAGACTGAAAATTAACCTCTCAGTACAAAGCATTCGTGGGCAGAGTTAATTTTCTTAAAGCATAGAAAGAAGAGACTTGTTGCTTCCTGAGGCTGCGTCAGGGTGTTGGATTAAGCAGGTACTGACCTTACTTTCATTTTTCCTCTGAACACAAGACCCCTGGGGCTTTCTCCCATGACATTGATGAGAAAATCACATTCAGGGCAGGCTAGGGACACCAGGCTCTGGACTCAGGCCTCCTCTGAGTCCAGGAGGATTCATGGCACAGGCCTTGCACGCTGAGGCTCTGAAATCCAGGAAAAATGGCTGACCCATGGACACTTCCTCAAACTCCCTGCAGCGGATGTGATTCTGGATCCAGACACGGCAAACCCCATCCTCCTTGTTTCTGAGGACCAGAGGACTGTGCAGCGTGCTGAGGAGCCCCGGGATATGCCAGACAACCCTGAGAGATTTGAGTGGCGTTACTGTGTTCTCGGCTGTGGAAGCTTCACCTCAGGGAGACATTACTGGGAGGTGGAGGTGGGGGACAGGAAAGAGTGGCATATTGGGGTGTGCAGTAAGAACGTGGAGAGGAAAAAAGGTTGGGTCAAAATGACACCTGAGAACGGATACTGGACTATGGGACTGACTGATGGGAATAAGTATCGGGCTCTCACTGAGCCCAGAACCAACCTGACACTTCCTGAGTCCCCCAGGAAAGTGGGGGTCTTCCTGGACTATGAGACTGGAGATGTCTCATTCTACAATGCGGTGGACGGATCTCATATCTACACCTTCCCGCACACCTCCTTCTCTGAGCCTCTGTATCCTGTTTTCAGAATTTTGACCTTGGAACCCACTGCCCTGACCATTTGCCCAGCGCCAAAAGGAGTAGAGAGTTCCCCGGATCCCGACCTAGTTGCACCTGATCATCCTCTAGAGACACCAGTGGCCCCGGGCTTAGCTAACCAAAGTGGGGAGCCTCAGGCCGAAGTAACGTCCCTGCTTCTCCCTGCCCAGCCTGGAGCTGACAGCCTCCCCCTTCACAGCAACCAAGCAGAGGCATAAGACTGCAGACATACACTGAAGCACTTTACTGATGATACTCATTCAATTATTCATACGATAGTTGTTTGGGTTTGGTACCACTTATTGTCCCCTTATACAGATAAGGAAACTGGGGTGCAGAAAAGTGAATTCGCTTTACAAAGTAGACATGACTAGTGAACAACAGAGCTGGGATCTATTCATCAATGACTAACATTAGTAGAGAATTTTAAATGTTCTGACTGCCGTGTTATGAGCTTTGGTGGCTGTTACTCCTTTAATCCTCACAGCACTCTGTCAGGTAGTCTCATTTTATGAGTATGGAAGCTGAGGCAGGGTGACATTAAGTAACCTGCATAACTCATACGGTAATTTGTGCAGTTGGGAGACGTTCAGCCTCAGTCCCTGGCCACTTGCCCATTCTTTTCTAGCCTGATTCTTCCCCCATGGGAAGAACCCACCTGTAGCCCTGAGGTTCCCTTCCCAGGACAGCTCCAGGGTGGGGATCACTGTAGGTGGTTGTGGGTTGACACCCCTATTGACTCCTTCCCAGCTGATGGTCAGAGCCTTAGACCCAGCACTCCTTGGATTAGCTCTGCCGAGTGTCTTGGTTGAGAGAATAACCTCACGGTACCCACGTGACACGTGACTTGGAAGACTTGAGGCCACACTCAAATAATGGCGCACAGGTGTGCCGACCCAACGACTGCTGAGTGACCATGTAGCCAGAGCCAGGCTTCCTGCAGTCAGGGTTTCCAGGCAGAGCAAATACCCTGAAGATTCTCTGTGATGCAGGAAATGTAGATGAAGGAAACTAGAACTACAGGGATGTCTTTAATCCTGCTGTGGACTTGCTCTCCTGGAAAGGGGTCTGTCCACCCCTCGTCATTGGTCGGTGTTAAACCCATATTCCTTTCAACTGTTGCCTCCTAGGGAAACTGCTCCTCATTATCATGACTGCTATTGCTCCCCACTGTATCCCCTCTATGTGGCATGTGCTTGTCAAGTCTTGATCAATAAATTTGTTAATAATGCTTACTGTTCATCTTGGCTTTTTCTAGACTCTGGTATCTACTCAACACAGTATCGACTCAATTCTGGTATCTACACAACGCAGTAGAGTAGGCTACACACTCACTGTACTCACCAGTTTCAGTTTATCTCACTGCAGCATTTTCACAGAAACCTTTTGCATTTTCTTTTTTTTTTTTTTTGAGACGGAGTTTCCCTCTTGTTACCCAGGCTGGAGTGCAATGGCGCGATCTCGGCTCACCGCAACCTCCGCCTCCCGGGTTCAGGCAATTCTCCTGCCTCAGCCTCCTGAGTAGCTGGGATTACAGGCACGCACCACCATGCCCAGCTAATGTTTTGTATTTTTAGTAGAGACGGGGTTTCACCGTGTTGACCAGGATGGTCTCGATCTCTTGACCTCGTGATCCACCCGCCTCGGCCTCCCAAAGTGCTGGGACTACAGGCGTGAGCCACCGCGCCCGGCACCTTTTGCATTTTCTATTGCTGCCATCTGAATTACCATAAATTCATAGACTTAAAGCAACACAAATTTATGATCTCACAGTTCTGTATGTGAGAAGTCCCACAGGGATCTCACCAGGCTAAAATCAAGGTGGCTGCAGGCTAGATTCATTTCTGGAGTGTCTTAAGGAAGAATCTGTTTCCTTGCTTATTCGGATTGTTGGCAGAAGCAGTTCCTTTCATTTATAGGCCTGAGGTCCCAGTTGTTTCATGGTTGACAGCTAAGTGCTGTGCTCACTTCTAGAGGCTACCACACCCTGGCTCCCAGATCCCCTCCTCCATCTTCACAGCAGCGACAGTGTGCTGAGGCTCATCTCCTAGTTCTTTTTCTCCATTGTGTCTCTTTGATTCCTTTACCTTCTCCTGTGTTTTCTTTCTTTTTTTTTTTTTCATTGACGGGGATTCACTCTGTCACCCAGGCTGGAGTGCAGTGGCGTGATCTCGGCTCATCGCAAACTTTGTCCCCTGGCCTCAAGCAATCTACCCCCTTCAGCTTTCCAAGTAGCCGGAACCCTAGGCCCATTTCCCCTTGCCCTGGTTTTTTTTTTTTTTTTTTTTTTTTTTGTAGAGACAGGGTCTCCCCATGTTGCCCGGGCTGGTCTCAAACTCCTGAGCTCAAACAATCTGCCCACCTTGGTCTCCAAAAGTCCTGGGGTTATAGGTGTGAGGGTCACCTCGCTGAGTCTGCCTTTTACTTTTAAAGACTCCTTTGATTAGTCTGAGTCTGCCCAAACAATTGAGAATAATCTATTTTAAGGTCCATAACCTTAATTCTGTGTAAAATCCGTTTTGCCATGTTATACATTCAATTCATAAATTTCATAGTGGATTGAACGGCGGGGGGAGTGCTATTCAACTCACCACACTTATCTCAGAAGTGATCCCAGGAAACACAAGTGCAGAAATAAATTGAGAAATGGAAGAAAGCCAGTTACAGGAGAAATGGGAATAAAGGGTTCACTCACGAGTCCATTACCATGTGGATATCTTGGCTCAGTCACTTTTAGGACTCTCTAAGAAACCATATGAAATGTGTGATACAGCTCAGGATCTTCCTAAGGATTACAGGGCGTGGGACTTTATACTTCCCATCCTTCTTTGCTTGAATTGGTTGAAGTTTGGCCTGGGAGTGTTAATTCTAATGTACTTTAAGATTGGGCTATGTAACTGCAGAAAAGCAACTATCCCTGACATGATAAAGCTCTCAGGCAAAGGAGAAGGGAGATGGGAAGGTTATTACCCTTGCGGGGAACTGTGCCTCAGCTATTGGCAAACTGTGATAGGCCAAGAGAATATGGGATGGGGCATCAACAGCATCTGTTCTAAGGGCTCTGCCTCTGAGAATATAGTGAATGCCTTTCAAGGTGTCTCTGCCCCCCCCCGCACCATATTCATTTAGCATTAGTGACCTCTTGTCTTCCATACATGTGCATATCACATGGCCCTACAGCCTCACCACATGGACTAGGTCTGGGATGGACACCTGACCCAGGCTAGGCCCAGGGCAAGTGACATGTGACCAGTTACACCACCTGTAGCAGATGTGCATGGGAGCTGTGGGAAGAAATCTTCCATTTGTGGTGCGGACTAAAGGATGGTGGATTGTGGAGAACACCAAAGCAGATGAGCAGAGAGGAGGCTCCAAAAGGAGAGTTCAGGTAATCTTCTCATGCTCAGTTCTTTGAGAAGCCCAGTATCATTTCTTCTCTTTGAAAAAATGTGTTCTCTTGAGGTAAGGTAAATGTACCAGTTAATATTGCTGCAGTCCTAATATTTAGAAGCTTACACGACCATTATAATATGCTCAATGATTCTGTGAGTCAGGAATCTAGAATTTGAACAGGGCAGAGTAGGAATGGATTTTCTGTGTGCCAAGATGCCTGGGCTTCCCCTCAGAGTACTCCATAGCTGGAGACGACACACCCATATGACCTCCAAAGACTAGTTTATTGCAAAGCAAAAGGGAATTGGAGCTCACCTTGTGTACTGGTTCTTCCAGGGTTGGCAGGTCCATAGGGAACCTTGCTGAAGTCACCCCTCCTGTCTCTTTATCTCTCCCACTGCAGAGCATGATTGGATTAGGTCATTACTGCCTAACTGGGCACACCCCAGGAGAACCTGGTTTCTTGATAAGTCACCCCGTGATCAACTGATCCTCTTCCTTCTAAGAACACAGGGTTTCCCTCCTGCTCAGATCAACTTTGGCAGAGGCTCAGGCCTGGCTTAGCTGGATGCTTCTGACACAAGGGCTGCTTCCAAAGCCCTGGGCCTTATTTCTTCAGGTAAAAAATATAAAGCTGGATCTCATCCTGGCTGGTCATGCTCTTAGACTCTTGTATTCTTCACTTCTGCCTCTTCTCAACAGCTGCCCAGTCCTGGTTGGAAAGTTCTAATACAGATGTATTTACCCTCATTAGCTACTCAACCCAAAATGCTATTTTAATTATAATCCAGAAACATCAGGTGATGAGTGAGACTGCTGTATGAGAAAGAGATAGTTTAAGGGTCAGTCCAATGGAAAAAATAGTTAAACAGTTCTTAAGGTTTTCTCTATCTTATTCTCATCAAAGAGCTTTCTCTGCAGAAGGAACCTACTGGATCTTCCTTCCTGGTCCTTGAACTTCTGACCTAGAGTGGCTTAATCCTGCTGCTACCTCTCTCTGGGACTCTACTGCTGAATAATTCCAGGAACTGGGCCACGCTGTGGTGGGAATGACCTTACCCTTAGCACGTCACTCAGTCACTGAACAACAGCTGAGGGCAGAGCTTATGCCTGGGCCCTATAAGGAGAGAGGAATCACATGCTCCAGAGGTCTGTCCTGAGGAGCAGGTACTCTAGCCACAGCAAAGACACAGTTGATGCCTGGATCACAATAATAGAAGACAGGACATGAGAACAGCAAAAGATGTAGGTGTCAGAAGAGGCTGAGAACACTTCAGGCAGGAGCACTGAGTTGTGCTCAGAGGAAGTAGGCACGAAGGCTGGGCAGGATTTCAAGGGCAGAGATGGAGCAAACAATTCAAGTGAAAGTCATGGCAGCAGAAAGGGAGCACTGGCCACAGGAAGTGCAACGTTGTGACGCAAGGCCACTGTGGAGCCGTTGCTAGTGTATTAATGCAAAGCTTGGAATTGAATCGGAAAGGGATTGGAGGCCTCCAGACTAAGCATTTAGTCACTTGAGGAGGATATTCACAACCGGGCACGTCGGGAAGATTATTCTGGAAGATATCTTTACAATTACAAGACTGGAGCCTTTGGGAGAGGGATTAAGTTTGCGGGAGGATGGTATATGTGCCGGTGTGTGTGTGTGTGTGGCCATTGTACCTAACCTGACCACCTACTTTCTAGAAGGTAAAAGGCAGCTAGAAAGTCTTTGCTCACTTCCACCTTCTGCCCCCACCAGAATGCCATCTCCCTGAGGAAAAGGGATTTTGCTGCTCACTCAGTATCCTCAGCACCTCTTATCCAATAGCTCTGGAATGAATGACAAAGCCTTCGTAACAGCTAGTGCAACTGCTATCTCCTTTTCTTTGCTATCCCTCCCTCTCCAGCCATGCCTGCTTCCCCCAAGCCCTTCCGTGCTCCGGGCCCAACCTCAAACCCAGCAACTTGAACAAGAGTCGTCTGGCTTTGGAAACAGGGCGGTTTATGTTTTCCTCCTCATGTTTCCTCCCCAGCAAAATCACCGTGTACATGGAGAGGCATCTCTTAGTGGATACCAGCAAAGCCAGCAACCTCGGTGAATCTCAAAGCTTGAGAGAGAGAGAGACAGAGACAGACAGAAAGAGAAAGAAACAACGAGAAAAAGAGAGAAAGGGAAAGACAGAGAATCTTGCTTTTGAACAAAGAAAAGGTAAATAAAAAGACCCCATCATCTCAAAAGGTTATTTCCGTGTATTCTACCTAGCAACTGCTGAGAAACAAGGCTCGACACCATTGGCTGGTTCACTTACCCGCGGCCAATCCTGGCTCGAAACTATTAGGGAACTCGGGAGAGACCGATCCGCAGCTCCAGACATGGCGACTTAGGGGAAAGAGAAGAACATTGGTATCTCCGCTTTGGAGACGGTTTGTGTCTAGTAGTGCCCGTGCCCCTGGGCAGGTTGGAGAGAAGGACGGCTGGAGAATCGTCATGTGAGGACCAGAGGAGAAAAGAAGACGCCACGTTAATT
>NW_022440485.1:0-7021 GCF_009761245.1 Sapajus apella
TTTCTTCTATGCTTTCTGATACAATAGCCACTAGCTGCATGAGACCATTCAAATTTAAACTAATTATACTGAAATTATAATTAGAAATTAAATAAATTAATAATTAGAACAAATTTAGTTTCTCAGTCACATGAGCCACACTTAAGTGTACAAGTATTCACTCAACACACGTAGCTAGTGGCTACCTATTGAACAGTACAGATGTAGGACATTTTTGCGATTTAGAAGTTGAATTGGATAGTAATAAATGCAGATTTCAAATGTATTTGCACAGAGTTGTGCAAAATAGTCCCTCATAATTAGAGTTAACTTACAATTTTTTCTTGTCTTTTTTTGCTTTTATGCTTATTTCCCTTCTTACTAATTTGTCTATTTCCATTCGTTTAAGGTACCAAAGTATTTATTATATCTACTATTTTTCTGTTTTTATCTCACATTTTCCTTTCCTTATGCTTTCTTTTGATTTAGTTTATCAGTTTTTTTTTTTTAAACTTTTATTTTAGGCTCAGAGGTACCTGTACATGTTTATTATATAAGTGTCACTGGGGATTGTTGTACAGATTATTTGTCACCTATGTGGTAGGCACTGTACCTCACAGGTAGTTTTTCAGTCCTGACCCTCCTCTTTCCTTCATCCTCAAATAAGTCCAAGTGTCTGTTGTGTCCATGGGTACTCAATGTTGAGCTTCTACTTGTGAGAACATGTAGTATGTGGTTATCTGTTCCTCTGTTAGTTTATGTAAGATAATGGCTTTTACCTTCATCGATGTTGCTGCAAAGGACATGACCTCATTCTGTTTTATGGCTCCATCATATTCCGTGGTGTATACGTACCACATTTTCTTTAATCAGTCTACCATCGATGGGCATTTAAGTTGGTTTCATGTCTTTGCTATTGGGAATCATGCTGCAATGAGCATATGCGTGCATGTATCTTTTTCTTTTCTCTGTTATCTTCCTTCCCTCCCTCCCTCCCTCTCTTCTTTCCTTCCTTCCTCCCTTCCTCTCTTTTCTCTCTCTTTCTTCCTTTGTTTTTCTCTTTCTTTCTCTCTCTCTTCCTCTTTCTCTTTCTTTCTCTCTTATCTTCCTTCCTTCCTGTCTTTCCCTCTCTCTTCCTTTCTTTGTTTTTCTTTCTCTCTTTCTTTTTCTTTCTTCCTCCCTCCCTACCCCCTCTCCTTCTTTCCTTACTTTCCTCCCTCCCTCCCTCCTTTTCTCTGCTTCTGTCACCCCGGGTGGAGTGAAGTGGCACCACCTTGCCTCATTGCAAGCTCCACATCCCAGGTTCAAATGATTCTCCTTCCTTAGCCTCCCAAGTAGCTGGGACCACAAGCGCTCACCACCAGATCCAGCTAATTTTTGTATTTTTTATTAGAGGCTGGGTTTCTCCATGTTGCTCAAGTTATCAGGCTGGTCTTGAACTCCTGACCTAAGGTTATCTGCCCACCTCGGCCTCCCAAAGTGCTGGGATTACAGGTGTGAGCCACCGCACCCAGCCCTCACCACTCCCTTTTGTATCCCCCAACTCACACCTTGCCCATGCCACTCATGCATACCCCCTGCCTTTCCCCATGGTCATTTGTGAGTCCTGCACGAAATGGCCTTCAGTCCAGAGACCAGACATCAGACAGCAATCTGGAACTCTTCCTTGATGGGAGGTGAGACCTCCAGAAGAGGAAAATGCCTGCTTTGGAGCCTGCAGGCTGAACACAGTGACTCTCCAGGCAAACAGCTGGAACTGAACTGAGTAAAATCTCCAGCCAGAAAGAAAACTCCCCAATCAACTCTTCCCTGACCCCATTTTACAGATGGAAACCTTAAGGCTCAGAGGAGACAAGACAAAGCAGGCATTGGAACCATAGTCTCCTGGCTCCAAAGCCAAGTTCTGTCCACCCAGCCAGGGTCCATCCTTCCTTCTATAAATGTTTATAACAATATGTGCTGGACACTCTTGTTAGGCCCTTTTACACATATCACTCAGTCTGCTTTTCCCATTCGTTTGACAAGTGTTTATTGAGCTCCTACTGTGTGCAGGAGCTGGACTCGATACTAAGGACATCTTGGTAAAAAACTCAGGCAAAGTCTACCCAGCTGGGGTTCTAACAAGACAAAGGGAGGGTTGGTGCCATGGGCAAGGCTGTGAAGGCAATGAATGAAACGGTGGCGACAGACAGGAAGGGTGGTCAGGGATGATCTCTGCATGGAAGGGGCATCTTCTTGGCTTTGAGACCCGAATGCCAAAATACCTGTGAGCAGCAGGCCATGCCCACTCAGTAACAGAGCTGAGCCACACCCCTCCATAGATGCCAAACCAAACACCAGATCGGGCCAGCAATGAGGGACAAAGACCATGGCCTGCAAGGGTCTTGCCACCCGAGCTCACAAGGGGATTTTTGTTATGCTTCCTTTATTATTATTATGGTGGGGTTGGGGGTCCTTAGTGCACAAGAAACACTCTAGGAACCCTAAGTCAAGATCCAGGCTGCAATCCCTGCTCTACCCTTGCTGTGTGACCTCGGGCTGCTATCGCCACCTCTCAGAGCCTCAGCTTCCTTCCCCTTCTGTAAAATGGAGAGTCTAATAATACCCACCTGGCAAGGGGGTTCAGGGAAGTCAGTGAGCTCCTTCGTATAAGGAGCTGATGTCTGCACATGGCCCCAGGTCAGAGATTTGTAATGGGAATTGAAATGACTGATAAGTGGTCAGGCATGTTGGCTCACACCCTTAATCCCAGCACTTTGGGAGGCCTAGGCAGGTGGAACACCTGAGGTCAGGAGTTTAAGATTAGCCTGGCCAACGTGGTGAAACCCCATCACTACTAAAAAGACAAAAATTAGTCGGGCATGGGGGTGTGTCCCAGCTACTTGGGAGGCTGAGGCAGAGGAATCACTGGAACTTGAGAGATGGAGGTTGCAGTGAGCTTAGATCATGCCGCTGCATCCCAGCCTGAGCAACAAGACTGAAACTTTGTCTCAAAAGAGCAAGCAAGCAAGCAATTACTGATAACCTTACAGATTGTCAGAGGTACACAAGGGACTCAGAGGGGGACCACACCCATCCTTTCACACACAGAGAGGAGAGCAACCTACCTACCCAAGACCACACAGCCACCGGCTGTCAGCAACTGCATCACCCCAGCCTCTCCATTATGGCCCAGGCCTTCTGACCTGCCCTGGAAGGGCCCTTGGGCCTCCCGCTACCACCTCCTCCCTGTTCCTCAATTTAGCTCTTCTCTGTGGCCACTGGTCATGGCCAAAGGCTAGGGATCTTATGAGTTTGAGGCAGCCTGAGCATCTGTCTGTGCTTTCACCCAGAGCCAGATCACCAGGTCCCATGCATATCAGCTGTGATTCTCTACCGGTTCAAAACCACCTAAAGGCTGGCTGGTTGTGCATGTGGAAGAGGGGGTGGTGTTCTTCCCTCAGGTTAGCAACATGATAGATTAAAAAGCACACGGGAGGCTGAGCAGTGGCTCAGGCCTGTAATTTCAGCACTTTGGGAGGCTGAGGCTGGTGGGTCACCTGAGGTAGGACTTGAAAACCAGCCTGACCCACACGGTGAAACCCCATCTACTAAACATACAAAAATTAGCTGGGCGTGGTGGCATTTGCCTGTAATCCCAGCTACTCGGGAGGCTGAGGTGAGAGAATCACTTGAACCCAGGAAGCAGAGGTTGCAGTGAGCCGAGATCACACCACTCCACTGCAGCCTGGGTGACAGAGTGAGACTTTGTCTCAAAAAAAAAAAAAAAGAAAAGTGCATGGGCTCTGGAGGCAGAGAGACGGAATTGAATCCCAGCTTTTACTTCTCAGCTGTGTGCCCTTGGAAAAGTGCACTTCTCTGAGCTTCAGTTTTCTCATCTGTGAAATGGGAACAACATTTGGCTTGCCAGGGGTCTTAGGATGACTGGGAAGTGTCTGGCACGTAATAGGTGCTCAACGTGTGCTTTCCCATGGCCATCTAAGAGTCCTCAGGGCTGCCCTCCTGCCCTTCCCCCACAACTCCTGTGCCTGCCTCTTAAATGGGTACTCAGTGTGATAAGAAGGCACAGGTGAGGGAGTCAGGCTGGATCCACACCCACCCACGCCCATTGTTAGGAAAACAAGCTTTTAATGCCTGGCGTTGCTGCTGGTGGCTGAGAGTATAAAATGGGACCCAGAGCCAGCCTCCCCCTTCCTCTAAGGCACACCGAGGCAATAGTGTTTAAAAGGAAAGGAGGCAGTGGCTTGGAGGCTCCAGAGACTGAGCCGTTCCTATGGCAAGAGGGGACCATCTGGCAGCTGTTGCATGCTACCTTCCTCCTGGGACCCACAGCCTCTTCATCAGTGATGTCTTCAGGTTCACTGTCCCCAAGCTGCTTAGGTGAGTCCAGACTTCGGGAGCTCTGCTAAGGCTGGTGGTCTCTTAATGGCATCCCTCCAGAGTCGGAGGGCTTCAGCTTTTATGCCTCTGCCTATAGATCTCGTGCTCGGGACGCTGGAGGGTGGGTGAGAAGGATACTGAAAAAGGAAAATGATTAATGAGAAAGTGACTGTGCCCCAGAAGGGCAAATAAGCAAGCTCTCACATGACTGCATCAATTAGCTTTTGTTGTAAAATGCCCCAAAAGCGAGTGGCTTAAAATTATATGCATTCATTTATTTAGTTCATGGTAATGTGGGTCAGTAACGTGGACTGGGCTCAGATGGGTGGTTCTTCTTTTCTTGGCTGGGTTTTCTCATGTGCCTGCAGTTGTGTGTCTGAAGCTGGGATGGCTTTCTGTTCCATGTGGGTTCCTATCCTCCAAAAAGCTAGCTCAGACTTGCTCATGTGGCTGCTCGGGAGGCTTCTAAGCAATAGGCCGAAAGCCACATTTTCTCTTGAGGCTCACAGCTGGCACAGCTTTACCTCCACTCTACTCTGTTGGTCAAAGGTGGTTTTGTGGCCAGCCCGGATTCAAGCGGTGTCTGCTCAGCGGCCGTAACAGAGCATCACCGATGACTGAGTAGCTTCAACAACAGAAATGTATTTTTCTCATGATTCTGGGGGCTGGAAGTTCCAGGTCATGTATCCGCAAGTTGACTCCATCTGAGGCCTCTGCCTTTGGCGTTCAGTTGGCTGTCACCTCCCTGGGTCCTCATATGGTCTTTCCTCTGTGTGTGCCCTGGTGTCTCCCTGTGTGTCTACATTTTCTCCTCTTACAAGGACCCCAGTCAGACTGGATGAGGACCCAGCCTAAGGACCTCATTTTAACTTTATTGCCTCTTTAAGGGCCCTATTTCCAAATACAGTCACATTCAGAGATACCGGGGGTTGGGGCTTCGACATACGAATTTTGTGAGGACACAATTTAGCCCATAACAAAGCGGGAGAATGGGGGAAATAACCGAGATCATGATTGTGAAAAAGTCAACCACGCCTACCGATCCTCCACACCTGGCCTGGTTTGGGCAAAGGCAACACACATGGGCACCTCCTCTCACCAGCTGTACCTTCTCCCTCCTTCCCCTGCAAGCCTTTTCCTGGAGTTTATTGGTGATCTCAAGCCTCCGGCCTGGAAGGACTGCCTCCTCGCGGTGCTGATGTTTCTCTCGGCCTGCCTGCAAATGCTGTTGAAGCAGCAGAACACGTACCGGCTCAAGGTGCTGCAGATGAGGCTGCAGTCGGTCATCACTGGCCTGGTGTACAGAAAGGTGAGCCCCGGGGGACAAGTGCAGGTCTTCCCAGCAGGGAAAAGGAACATAACTGAACCGGTTGGTAGTAATGCTATCAGCAGCTGAGAACGCTTTCAGTCCTTACTTATTAGAGTCACTCACGATATATTCTCACTTCCTTTGTTATTTCTCTTTATTTGTATGTATTTATTTTTTTGAGACAGAGTCTCTATCCACCGTGACCTCCCATAGTGCTGGGATTACAGGCATGAGCCACCTCGCCCGGCCTCCCTTCCTTCTTAAGTCTGAGTCATATTCTGCTGTGCAGATGGATCACACTGTGTTTATCTTTTCATCTGACGGTGGACCCGTCAGTTGATTTTGCCTTTTGGCTGTTGTGAGTCACGCCGCTGTGAGCACACGTGTGTTAATAGCTCCCAGAGTTCCTGCTTTCTATTCTTTTGGGATGGATGGCAGTGGCTTTGGTAGAGCAAATGGCAATGCTGTGTGTAAGTGTTTTGAGGGACCACCATTTGTAAAGCGTTTTGTCGTCGTCGTCGTCGTCGTCGTCGTCGTCGTTGTAGTTGTTGTTGTTGAGATGGAGTCTCACTGTGTCACCCAGGCTGGAGTGCAGTGGCATGATCTCACCTCACTGCAACCTCCTCCTCCCACGTTCAAGCCATTCTCATGTCTCGGCCTCCTGAGTAGCTGAGATTATAGGCACTGGACACCACACCTGGCTCATTTTTGTATTTTTAGTAGAGACAGGGTTTCACCATGTTGGCCAGGCTGGTCTCGAACTCCTGGCCTCAGGTGATCCGCCCACCTTGGCCTCCCAGAGTGCTGGGATTACAGGTGTGAGCCACGTCACCTGGCTCTTGTAAAGTGTTTTAATCATTCTGTTTTACTGTTCTTCAGCTGGGGTTGTGATCTCAGCCCTGTTTCTCTCTGCTCCTGCTAAGGGACTTCCCGTAGGCAGCCCAGTCCCCGCATCTGTCCAGGAGACAGCATGCCTGGAAGTGAAGTTGGGTCGGTCCTGCCTCAGTGCTGCTTCTGTTTTAGGTAAATATCCTGTGGGGTCAGGAGAGAAAATACCAAGTGCACCTGTGGAACACCATGGGCATCCCACAACTCAGGACTGTGGGAGAGATGGGGTGTTGGAGGAAAGGTAAACCTGGAAGCCAGTTAGCCCCACTCTGTCCCTTGACCCGGCTTTTTTTTTTTTTTGAGATGGAGTCTTGCTCTGTCACCCAGGCCTGGAGTGCAGTGATGCAATCTTGGCTCACTGCAACCTCCACCTCCCAGGTTCAAGAGATTCTCCTGCTTCATCCGCCTGAGTAGCTGGGACCACAGTTGAGTGCTACCACACCTGGCTAATTTTTGTATTTTTAG
>NW_022440486.1:0-4370 GCF_009761245.1 Sapajus apella
GTTTTTCAGCTCCATAAATTCACTTATATTCCTTTCTATTTTGTCCATTCTTGTTAGCATTTCGTCAAATCTTTTTTCAACGTTCTTAGTTTCTTTGCATTTGGTTAGAACATGTTCTTTAAGTTCACAGGAGTTTCTTACTACCCACCTTCTGAAGTCTGATTCTGTCATTTCATCACACTCGTTCTCCATCCAACCTTGTTCCCTTGCTGGTGAGGAGTTGTGATCCCTTTTAGGAGGAGAGGTGTTCTGGTTTCGGGTGTTTTCATCCTTTTTGCGCTGGTTTCTTCCCATCTTTAAGGATTTATCCACCTGTCGGCTTTGTAGTTGCTGGCTTTCAGATTGGGTCTCAAATCTTTCAGATTGACGTTCTGTTTGTTGATGATGAGGTTATTTCTGCTTCTTGGTTTTCCTTCTGACAGTCTGGCCCACCTGCTGTAGGTCTGCTGAGGTTCACTCCAGGCCGTGCTTGCCTGGGGTTCACCTGCAGCAGCTGCTGAACAGCAAGGGTTGTTACCAGTTTTCTTCTTCTGCTATCTTTGTCCCAGTAGGATACCCGCCTAGTGTCAATCTGATCTCTCTTTTATGAGGTGTCTTTTTGGATATATAGGGGTCAGGGAGCTGCTTGAGGAGACTGTCTCTTCTTTATAGGAGCTCAAATGGTGAGCTGCGAGCTCTGTTGTTGTTCATTCAGAGCTGCTGGGCAGGTACTTTTAGGTCTGCTGCAGCAAAACTCATAAACTGCTTTTTGTTCCCAGGTGCTCTGTCCCAGGGATTTAGGGCTTTATTTATGAGTTTCCGTTATGCTGCCGCCTTCTTTTTTTTTTTTTCCTTCAGACCTGCCCAGCCCAGCAAGGAGGCAGCCTAGTCACTGTCAGCCTATAGCAGCTTTGCTGAGCTGCTGTGGGCTCTGCCCAGCTGCCTAGTGAACTTCCCTGCAGTCCTGTTTATATGGGTGTAGTTAGAACTGCTTTGGTGATGGTGGCCCGCCTCTGTTGGGGCGGAGTCTCTGCTGTGGCGGGTTGCCCTGGCAACGGCTGGCTGCCTTGGTAATGGCGGATGCCCCTCCCCCACAGAGCTGGACCGTCCCGGGTTCAGCTGCGCTTGATGTGAAACTCTCAATCCAGAGTTTCTGGTTGCTGTTCTTTTGTGGGGGTGGGACCAGCCGAGCCTGATCGCCTGACTCCCTGCCTCAGAGCGTTTTTTAAGCTGGTGTTCCAGTCGCCTGTTGAAGAGGCGCTGGGGTCTGTTTGTCTTCCCCTGTGGCCACTCACTGCGCTGGCTTTAACAGCAGCACTGAGGTTTGTGGCGCTTTTTTTTCTTCTTTTTTGCCCTGGAATCTACTGTCCTGGTTCTCTGCTCAGTCCCCTTTTTGAACCAGCGTATGGGTGACTTCCCGTGACTCCAATCGCCAGCTTAAAGGGCCCCCGGACCAGTGTATATTGTACTGAGAACCGCGGATCCGGGGCGCCGACAAAGCAGCCGCGCAGGGCAAAGCAGCCGCACGGGGCAAAGCAGCCGTGTGGGGCAAAGCAGCGGCGCTGGCCGGCGCTGGCCAGCAGAGCCGCGCTGGCCGAAACAGCCGTGCTGGCGACCTTGGAGCACCTCTGCCCGGGAATTACCTAGTCTGTGGGCAATAAAAATGCAGCGTCCAATCACCGTCTGTGCTTTCACTGGGAGCTGCAATCCTGAGCTATCCCTAAAGGCTCTTGGATCCTCCCTCTCTCCTATATTTTAAACGCAGTCTTACTGCTAGATCTTATATGCCTGTGGATGGCTGGAAATATCTGTTTCCAGAATCTCCAAAGAAAGGATTGCTGAACTGTTGCACACACATGTCAGTTGAACTCTATATGTTGATTGTACAGCTTGACAACCATTCTGCTAGAAAGCTGCGTTTATCTTTTAGAGCAAGATATTTCTGATTACAGCCTACATTCTCATTCACTTTGGAATATCCAGTTGCAGCTTTTAAAAGAAACCTGTTTCTAACTGGCTGAATCTAAACACAGATGCAACTTCCTAAGGTGAATGAACACAAAGCAGAGCACTTTAAACTAGACGTTTCTCCAATGTTTTAAACCCTGTCTTACTGCTAGCTCTTATATACCTGTATATGGCTGGAAATATCTGTTTCCAGATTCTCCAAAGAAAATATTTCTGAACTGCTGCACACACACATCAGTTTAACTCTGTAAGTTGATTGTCCAGCTTGACAACCATTCTTCTAGACAGCTGCATTTTTGTTTTAGAACAAGATATTTCTCATTACAGCCTATAGTCTCAGTCACTCTGGAATATCCAAACACAGCTTATAGGAGAAACGTGTTTCCAACTCGCTGATTCTGAAGTTAGATGCAACTTCCTAAGGTGAACGAACACAAGGCAGAATGGTTTGTACTAGACTTTTCTCCTGTGTTTTAAATAGAGTCTTACTGCTAGTTCTTATATGCATGTATATGGCTGGAAATATCTGTTTCCAGATAATCCAAAGAAAAGATTTCAGAACTATTGCAAACCCACATCAGTTTAACTCTGTAAGTTGATTCTACAGCTTAACAACCATTCTTCTAGGTAGCTGCATCTTTGTTTCAGAGCAAGATATTTCTCATTACAACCTATAGTCTCTTTCACTCTGGAATATCCAAACGCAGCATTTATAAGAAACGTGTTTCTAACTCGTTGATTCTAAAGATAGATGCAACTTCCTAAGGTGAACGAACACAAAGCAGAGCAGTTTGAAATGGACGTTTCTACTGTGTTTTAGACGCAGTCTTACTTCTAGTTCTTATATGCCTGTATATGGCTGGAAATATCTGTTTCCAGATTCTCCAAAGAAATTATTTCTGAACCGCTGCACACACATATCAGTTTAACTCTGTAAGTTGATTGTACAGCTTAAGAACCATTCTGTTAGATAGCTGCGCTTTTGTTATAGACCAAGATATTTCTCATTAAAGCCAATAGTCTAAGTCACTCTATCATATCCAAACGCAGCTTTTAGAAGAAACGTTGTTCTAGCTCGATGAATCTAAACATAGATGCAACTTCCTAAGGTGAGCGAACACAAAGCAGAGCAGTTTGAACTAGACGTTTCTCCTCTCTATTAAACGCAGTCTTACTGCTATTTCTTAAAGGCCTGTATATGTCTGGAAATATAAGTATCCAGATTCTCCAAAGAAAAGATTTCTGAACTGCAGCACACACAAATCAGTTTAACTCTCTTAGTTCATTGTACAGCTTGACAACCATTCTGCTAGATAGCTGCGTTTTTGTTTGAGGTCAAGATATTTCTCATTACAGCCTATAGTCTCATTCACTCTGGAATATCCAAACGCAGGTTTTAAAAGAAACGTGTTTCAAACTCGCTGAATCTAAACATAGATGCAGCATCCTAAGTTGAAAGAACACAAAGCAGAGAAGTTTGAAATAGACGTTTCTCATGTGTTTTAAACGCAGTCTTCCTGCTAGTTCTCATATGACTGTATATGTCTGGAAATATCTGTTTCCAAATTCTCCAAGGAAAGGATTTCTGAACTGCTACACACACACATCAGTTTTACTCTGTAAGTTGATTCTACAGCTTAACAACCATTCTGCTAGATAGCTGCGTTTTTGTTTTAGAGCAAGATATTTTTCATTACAGCCTATAGTCTCAGTCACTCTGGAATATCCAAACGCAGCTTTTAGAAGAAACGTGTTTCCAATCCCTGAATCTGAACATAGAGGCAACTTCCTAACGTGAGCGAACACAAAGCAGACCAGCTTGAACTAGACGTTTCTCCTGTGTTTTAAATGCAGTCTTACTGCTAGTTCTCATATGCCTGTATATGTCTGGAAATATCTGTTTCCAGATTCTCCAAAGAAAGTATTTCTGAACTGCTGCACACACACATCAGTTTAACTATGTAAGTTGATTCTACAACTTAACAACCATTCTACTAGACAGCTGCGTTTTTGTTTTAGATCAAGATATTTCTCATTACAGCCTACAGTCTCATTCACTCTGGAATATCCAAACGCAGCTTTTAAAAGGAACGTGTTTCTAACTCGCTGAATCTAAACATAGATGCAACTTCCTAAGCTGAACGAACACAAAGCAGAGCACTTTGAACTAGACGTTTTTCCTGTGTTTTAAATGCAGTCTTACTGCTAGTTCTCATATGCGTGTATATGGCTGGAAATATCTGTTTCCAGATTCTCCAAGGAAATGATTTCTGAGCTGTTGCACACACACATCACTTTAACTCTGTAAGTTTATTCCACAGCTTAACAACCATTCTGCTAGATAGCTGCGTTTTTGGTTTAGATCAAAGTATTTCTCATTAAAGCCTATAGTCTCAGTCACTCTGGAATATCCAAACGCAGCT
>NW_022440486.1:4470-7020 GCF_009761245.1 Sapajus apella
TATAGGCTTTAATGAGAAATATATTGATCTAAACCAAAAACGCAGCTTTTAGAAGAAAAGTGTTTCCAACTCGCTGAATCTAAACATAGATGCAACTTCCTAAGGTGAGCGAACACAAAGCAGAGCAGTTTGAAATGCACGTTTCTCCTGTGTTTTAAACGCAGTCTTACTGCTAGTTCTTATATGCCTGTGTATGGCTGGAAATATCTGTTTCCAGAATCTCCAAAGAAAGGATTGCTGAACTGCTGCACACACACGTCAGTTCAACTCTATATGTTGATTGTACAGCTTGACAACCACTCTGCTAGAAAGCTGCGTTTTTCTTTTAGAGCAAGATATTTCTGATCACAGCCTACAGTGTCATTCACTTTGGAATATCCAAATGCAGCTTTTACAAGAAACGTGTTTCTAACTGGCTGAATCTAAACACAGATGCAACTTCCTAAGGTGAAGGAACACAAAGCAGAGCACTTTGAACTAGACGTTTCTCCAGTGTTTTAAACCCTGTCTTACTGCTAGTTCTTATATACCTGTATATGGCTGGAAAGATCTGTTTCCAGATTCTCCAAGGAAAATATTTCTGAACTGCTGCACAGACACATCAGTTTAACTCTGTAAGTTGATTGTCCCGCTTGACAACCATTCTTCTAGACAGCTGCGTTTTTGTTTTAGAGCAAGCTATTTCTCATTACAGCCTATAGCCTCACTCACTCTGGAATATCCAAACACAGCTTATAGGAGAAACTTGTTTCCAACTCGCTGATTCTAAACATAGATGCAACATCCTAAGGTGAACGAACACAAGGCAGAGTAGTTTGTACTAGACGTTTCTCCTGTGTTTTATTTTTTTTTTCCGTTTTCCAGTTGTATTCAGTTAAACAAACTAAAAAACAGTTGTACAAAGCAATCTTTAAAAATCAAACCATATTAGATCACTCTGTTACCAAAAAAAAATCTAGTCTCATCATACCTAAAATAAAATCCACAAATGTCACTTTATTTAGAAAATCATCATTATATGACCCCATCTTTGTCTTTGACTTTATCTTGTATTACTCCTGCTTAGTCCAGAATTTTCTAACTGAGTTAGTATTTTTCTCTATCACTAACATGCCAAGCTATTTTCATCTTGGAATCTTTGTACTGTTCACTTTGCTAAAATTCTCCAATTAATTAACAAGGGCACTTCCTTCTTATTTTTCCATTTTAAGCTCAAATGTCCCCTCTATCACAATATAGTCTTTAATTAACCTAAAGAACCCAAAGGTATTCTACATAATATCACTCTTATTTTAATCCTGTATGTATCACTTATCAATATCTAATTGTTGAATTCATTTGTTTAATGTCTTCAAAAAAGTAGGCAGGCACCTCATCTATCTTGTTCACTACTGTATTTCCAAAGCATGAAACGGTGCCTAACCCTGTAGCAGCTGTTCAATATTGTTAAATGAATGAATGAATGAATGAATGTAGAGCTCAGGGAAAAGGCTATGCCTGGAGGTATCAATTTTGAAGTCATCAGATAGATGGTATCTGAAGTCACGAGATCCAATGAGATTGCCTCAGAAAGGTGTGTAGATTTTTATTTTATAGAAGGTGTAAGACACAGCCATAGATATTTCCAACCTTTTAAGATTGAGCAGAAGAGAGGTTAGCAAAAATTTTGAGAGAGAGCAGCATTCAATAGGTAAGAGGAACATCAGAAGAATATGGTGTCATGCGATCCAAGAAACAAAAAGATTCCCTTAAGAAAGGAATGGTTAATTCTACTTCACATACCAAGAAATTAAGTAAGATGATGATGATGAGGGTGATGATGGAGAAATGACAGTGTCTTCAGCAACTTGGAGGTCACAGATGATTTGACACAAAGCAGTTTCAGATCCATTTTAATTTTACATAATTCCTTGACGTATCAGCAGCATTTGATGCAACTGGCTGCATCCTTCTTCAGAGACCCTGCACTCTCAAGTTTCTTCTCCAACCTCAATGGCCACTTTTTTCTGTCTCCTCGTTCAGCTCCCCAGTTATTCCTGTCTTCCTGATTGCTCAAGCCACAAACCTGAAAATTAGTTCTGATTCTCCTTTTCTTACATCCTATATCTATTTCAACATGTTTTATTGATTCTACTTTCAAAATATCCCTAAACTTAGTCCCTTTTCTCTACCTCCACTCTGTTGCCTTCTCTACTAGTTTATTTTTATCATCACAGAAATATACTGCAGTATTTCGATCTTAAAACCCTTCCAATGATCCAATATTCCTCCCCACCGCAATATTTCTCCCAACAGCTTACTAACCTAAATAACTGCTTCATTTCACAGGAGTCTTGGAAAAGTTTTCTCTGCTTTCTCTCTTAAAACGTTATCCATTTTCTTTTTAACCTGCTTTTCTCGATTTTCTATCACCAAGACTCTATTGAAACTGCTTTGTGTCTCCTGTGTTTTAAACGCAGTCTTACTGCTAGTTCTTATATGCCTGTGTATGGCTGGAAATATCTGTTTCCAGAATCTCCAAAGAAAGGATTGCTGAACTGCTGCACACAC
>NW_022440487.1:0-7014 GCF_009761245.1 Sapajus apella
GATAGAATGAATAATATCTAGTATTTGATAGCATAGCAAGGTGAGTATAGTCAATGTATAGTCCGTTTTAACACTTCTGATAAAGACATACTCAAGACTGGGCATTTTACAAAAGAAAGAGGTTTGATGGACTTAGAGTTCCATGTGACTGGGGAGGCCTCACAGTCATGGCAGAAGGTGAAAAGTACATCTCACATGGTGGCAGACAAGAGAAGAGAGCTTGTGCACAGAACCCCCCCTTTTTAAAACCATCGGATCTCATGAGACTTATTCACTAACACTAGAACAGCACAGGAAATACCTACCCTCATGATTCAATTACCTCCCACCAGGTCCCTTCCACAGCACATAGAAATTCAAGATGAGATTTGGGTGGGGACACAGCCAAACCATATCAGTCAATAAAAATTTATTGTACATTATAAAATAACTAAAATAATAGATGTCTGTAACACAAAGAAAGGATAAATGTTTGAGGTGATGAATTCCTCATTTACCCTGATGTGATTATTATACATTGTATGTCTGTATCAAAATATTGTGCCCCCAAAACATATACACCTACTGTGTACCCACAAAAACTAAAAATTAAAATTAAGCTGGACGTGGTGGCTCAAGCTTGTAATCTCAGCACTTTGGGAGGCTGAGGTGGGCGGATCATGAAGTCAAGAAATCGAGACCATCCTGGCCAATAAGGTGAAACCTGGTCTCTACTAAAAAATACAAAAATTAGTTGGGTGTGGTGGTGCATGCCTGTAGTCCCAGCTACTTGGGAGGCTGAGGCAGGAGAATTGCTTGAACCTGGGAGGCAAAGGTTGCAGGGAGCAGAGATCTCGCCATTGCACCCCAGGTTGGCACCTGGCGACAGAGCAAGCCTCTGTCTCAAAAAAAAAAAAAAAAAAAGACAAAAAGTAATCAGACATGGTGGCACGCACCTGTTATTCAAGCTACTCAGGAAGCTGAGATATGAGAGTCACTTGAATCCACGAGGCGCATGTTGCAGTGAGCCGAGATCATACTACTGCACTCCAGCCTGGGCAACAGTGAGACTTTGTCTTCAAAAAAGAATAATGATAAAAATAAAATAAAATAATCACAAGGTGTGGGTAGTTTTTCTGAAAGGGGGATATGTGGCAAGAGATACACTCTTGTCTCTCTGGCCCTTGTCAGGTCTGGGTGATGTGATGGTCAGAGCTACAGCAGCCATCTTGTGACCACAAAGGAGCCAGCATGGGGGGAAGCTACCTTCGAAGATTGGTGGTGCAAAAATGCGGAAAGATCCTGCGTTTTTCAGGATCCTGGCAATAAACAGCGGGTCCACTCAAACTGGGTTACGAGGAAGCTTTAATAAGAGGACTATTTACAAAAGTGCAGGCAGAGCATAGAGAAACTAACCCATGATAATGTAGTACCATTGGCCTAGTAACAGAGGGGAGCCCTCACCACCTTGGGCCTGAAGGAGCAAGGGGCAGGAGTCTTTTCCAGAACCCAGAGGGATGCTATAAGGAGAGGAGAGCTGCCTGGCAGGTGTCTTCACAAAGAGGGTCTGGAGGGGAACAACCCTGAACCCATTCTCCTCCTACCCTCCCATCTCATGCCACTGCCTTCCATTGGCTGAACCCAACAAGAAGCCAGTGGGTGGGGAACCCATTGACAATATGCAGAGGTCAGCCTCCCAGAACACGGAGCCTCGAAGAGTGATCTGGAGGACAAAGGATTTTCAGCACTACCTGGGCCTGCAGGTATCTTTTCATCTGTTTGCCTGCATGTCGGCAGTCTCCTCACTGAAGGCAGGACCTGTCTTACTGCTGTAAGTCTCCTCCTGGAACAGCAGATGGCTGCACAACTTACACTCAAAGAATATGGCTGAGCACCCACTATCTGGCAGGCACTGTACTAGAAATCTAGTGAAGCTGGGTGTGGTGGCTCACGCCTATGATCCCAGCACTTTGGGAGGGTTAGGCAGGAGGATTGCTTGAGCCCGGGAGTTGAAGACTAGCCTGGGCAACATGATGAGACCCTATCTCTACAAGAATTTTTTAAAATTAGCCAGGGATGGTGGCGTGTGCCTGTGGCCGCAGCTACGCATAGGGCTGAAAGGGAGGATCGCTTGAGCCTGGGAGGTCGAGGCTGCAGTGAGCCATGATGATGCCACTATACTCCAGCCCGGGCAACAGAGCAAGCCTCTCTCTCTCTCAAAAACAAAAATCAAATGAATAAAACATAGCATATCTCAGTTGTTCACAAGCTGGAGAAGGAGAATAAAGCCAAAGCAATATGGCACCATGTTGTCATACCAGGAGAGAGATAAGCCCAAGGAAGGAGAATCTGACCAGAGTAGGGCCCTGGAGGAGGCGGGCCTGGTACTGAGTATTGAAGGACTTGTTTTAATGGAGAGGTGCGGATGCTTTGTCATGAATGCCTCATAATATTGCAGTATGATAAGTATCTCCAATCCAAAAGCAATGCATCTCCTTGAGGGTGTTTGTTGAAAGGGGAAGTGGTTGGAAGGAAGGTTGGGGTGTTCCCCAGACAGAGGGAACATCATGTGTGCATGCAGAAAGACAGAACATTAGAGAGATTATAAGACATCCCTTCCAGCTGGTGGGACAAATGTGTGCGGAGGAATGGGTGGGAAATGAGGTGAGAGAAGAGAGAAGGAACTGGCTGCTATGCTGAACCGAGGAGTTCAAGCTCTGTTCTGAATGCCTGAAGAAATTGCTAAGGCTTTTTGATTAGGGATCTGACATGCTCAGATTTGCAATTTCAGAGACTTCACTTGAGTGGCCATGTGGAGTGTGGATCGGAGGGATGAGGGGGCAGGAAGCAGAGAGCTTTGCATGTGGCTACTTACGTGTAAAATTAGGCCAGGTGTGGTGGCTCACTCCTGTAATCCCAGCACTTTGAAAGGCTGAGGTGGGTGGATTGCTTGAGCCCAAGAATTTGAGACTAGCCTGGGCAACATGGTGAAACTCCATCTTTTTCTTTTTTTTTTTTGAGACGGAGTTTCGCTCTTGTTACCCAGGTTGGAGTGCAATGGTGCGATCTCGGCTCACCGCAACCTCCGCCTCCTGGGTTCAGGCAATTCTCCTGCCTCAGCCTCCTGAGTAGCTGGGATTACAGGCACGTGCCACCATGCCCAGCTAATTTTTTGTATTTTTAGTAGAGACGGGGTTTCACCATGTTGACCAGGATGGTCTCGAACTCTTGACCTCGTGTTCCACCCACCTCAGCCTCCCAAAGTGCTGGGATTACAGGCATGAGCCACCGCGCCCGGCCCATCTTTTTCTTTTTTTGTGACAGAGTCTCGCTCTGTTGCCAGGCGCCAGGCTGGAGTGCAGTGGCGCGATCTCAGCTCACTGCATCTTGCCTCCTGGGTTCGAGCAATTCTCTTGCCTCAGCCTCCCAAGCAGCTGGGACTACTGGCATGTGCCACCATGCCCAGCTAATTTCTGTATTTCAGTAGAGACGGAGTTTCACCATGTTGGCCAGGATGGTCTCAATCGCTTGACCTCGTGGTCCACCCACCTTGGCCTCCCAAAGTGCTGGGATTACAGGCGTGAGCCCCTGTGCCTGGCGAAACTCCATCTTCACAAAAGAAAAGAAAAGAAAAACACAAAAAATTAGCTAGGTGTGCATCTCTGGTCCCAACTATTTTGGAGGCTGAGATGGAAGAATCACCTGAGCCCAGGAGGTTAAGGCTGCAGTAAGTCAAGGTCGTGCCACTGTACGTACTCCAGCCTGGGCAACAGAGTGAGACTCTTATTAAAAAAAAAAAATCCAACCCAAAACAAAACAAAAAAAACTAGTATTCACCTCATAGGTGGCTATAAAGCTAAAACAGAGATGGTTCATGTTAACCATGTAACACAGAGCTTGGGGCATAGTAGGCACTCAATAAATCCTAATGTATTATTCCTTGCAATTTCCATAAAACCAATGCAGGAAATGCCCCCAAGCAGAGTCTTCCTAAAGCTCTTGTGCAGGTTAGCATTCTTACTTGTGAACATGAATTGATTCAATAAATATTTTTCTGAATAACTGTTCCTCAGAAACTATGGGGAATTGGTTCCAGGACCTCCCCCTAGCCATAGATACCAAAAATCTGTGGTTGCCGAAGTCCCTGATGTATAATGGCATAATATTTGCATATAATCTTTGCATAGTATTTGCATATAATCTATACGTTAAATCATCTTTAGATTACTTGTAGTATCTAATACAAAGTAAGCGCTATATAAAGAGTTGTTGGCAGGGTGCGTTGGCTCATACCTGTAATCCCAGTGCTTTGGGAGCTCAAAGCAGGTGGATCACCTGAGATTGGGAGTTTAAGACCAGCCTGACCAACATGAAGAAACCCCATCTCTACTAAAAATACAAAATTAGCTAGGCATGGTGGCACATGCCTCTAATCTCAGCTACTTGGGAGGCTGAGGCAGGAGAATCGCTTGAACCCAGGAGACAGAGGCTGTGGTGAGCTGAGATTGTGCCATTACACTTCAACCTGGGCAACAAGAGCGAAACTCCATCTCAAAAAAAAAAAAAAAAAAAAAAAAAGTTGTTATACTGTATTATTTAGGGAATAATGGCAAGAAAAGTAAGTTTGTACATGTTCAGTACCGATGCAACCATCTGTTTTTCCAAATATTTTCCTTCTGTGATTGGTTGAATCCATGGATATGGAACCTATAGATATAAGGGCCAGTGGCGTGAGTGTGTACCAGCCCCTGCACTGGAGACTAGAGATGGGAAGAAAAGCAGAGGTTACATTGACCTTCAAGGAGCTCACAGTCCAGAGGGAAGACGATGTTATGGATGCTGCTGAGGAGGGTAGTATGGAGGCTGTGGGAACTGAGGCGGGCTCAGACCCAGCGAGCGTGGTGATAGCTGAGCAGGGTATAAAACAATGAGCCGAAGTGGCCAAGGAATGCAGGGTGGGGAGAAGGTTTCAAGTAGAGGGATCAGCATTGGAGAAAGACGGTAAAGGTGGAGGCGAGGGTGACATGGTGGCCAACAGAGCCAGAAAGGTGAGCAGAAACCGCTGCTAACACCTTTGGGTGCTAAGCAAAGGAGATGGGTTTTATCCTGAAATCTTGGGGAGTACTGAAGGACTTTTAAAAAGGGAAGTAATCAACATACCTCCAGAGTGGCTCAAATGAAAAAGATTGAAAATATCCAGTGGTGGCCGGGCACGGTGGCTCACGCCTGTAATCCCAGTACTTTGGGAGGCCGAGGTTGGCAGATCACCTGAGGACAGGGTTTTGAGACCAGCCTGGCCAACATGATAAAAGCCTGTCTCTGCTGAAGATACAAAGATTAGCTGGGCATGGTGGTGGCAGCCTGTAATCCCAGCTACTGGGGAGGCTGAGGCAGGAGAATCGTTTGAACCAGAAAGGTGGAGGCTGCAGTGAGCTGAGATTGTGTCACTGCACTCCAGCTTGAGTGACAGAGTAAGACTTTGTCAAAAAAGAAAGAAAGAAAGAAGGAAAATACCCAGTGGTGGTGAGGATGAGAAGCAGCGAGAGCCCTCATACACAGCTGGTAGAGGTATAAACTCGTCTGACTCCTCAGGAAAATTGTTTCTTTAAAAATTTATTTGCTTGTTTGTTTTTGAGACAGGATCTCACCCTGTTGCCCAGGTTGGAATGCAGTGGCATGTTCTCGGCTCACAGCAACCTCCTCTGCCTCAGGTTCAAGTGATTCTCATGTGTCAGCCTCCCAAGTAGCTGGGACTATAGGCACACACCACCATGCCCAGCTAATTTTTGTATTTTTAGTAGAGACAGGGTTTCACCACGTTGGCCAGTCTGGTCTCAAACTCCTGAGCTCAAGCGATCTGCCTGCCTCAGCCTCCCAAAGTGCTGGGATTGCAGGTGTGAACCACTGCGCCCGGCCAGGAAAGTTGTTTGGTAGAATCTACTAATGCTGGACATTCACCTATCCTATGACCTAGCAATTCCAGTCTTAGCAGCAAACATGCATTAAAAAGCATGTTTAAGAATGCTTCTGGCCAGGCATGGTGGCTGACACCTGTCATCCCAGCACTTTGGGAGGCTGAAGTGGGCAGATCACCTGAGGTTGAGAGTTTGAGACCAGCCTGACCAACATGGAGAAACCCCATCTCTACTAAAGATACAAAAATTAGCCAGGGGTGGAGGTACAGGCCTGTAATTCCAGCTACTTGGGAGGCTGAGGCAGGAGAATTGCTTGAACCTAGGAGGCGGAGGTTGCGGTGAGTTGAGATGGCACCACTGCACTCCAGCCTGGGCAACAAGAGTGAAAAAAAAAAAAAAAAAAAAAAAGAATGCTTCTGACAGCAGGGCTCATCTTAGCCCAACACAAGAAACAACCAAAGTATCAATCAACAGCTGAATGAATGAATAAGGTGTTGAACATGAGTTATAATGGAATGCCATGCAGCGATGAGAATGAACCATAACTACACCCAACACTGTGGATGAGTCACATAAAAATAGAATGTTACGTGACAGAACCAGACACAGGAGTATACACTGCCCACTGAAATGTATCCTTAAAATGATTAAAATGGTAAATAAAAAAAATTCAATAGGGATGGGGTCTTATTACGTTGCTCAGGCTGGTCTTAAACTTCTGGAGCTCAAGCGATCCTCTCATCTCAGCTTCCCAAGTGCTGGGATTATAGGTGTGAGCTACCATGCCTGGTCCTACAATATTAAATGTTATATTATGTGTATTTTTTCACCACAACAAAAAATGTATGGGGGGGATCATAGAACTGTACAACACAAAGTGCACCTTAATTTAAACTATGGTCTTCAGTTAATAACAATGTATCAGAGGCTGGGTGCAGTGGCTCATACCTGTAATCCCAACACTTTGGGAGGCCAAGGTGGGCAGATCACCTGAGGTCGGGAGTTCGAGACCAACCTGGCCAACATGGTGAAACCCCGTCTCTACTAAAAATACAAAAATTAGCTAAGCATGGTGGTGTGAGCCTGTAGTCCCAGCTACTCAGGAAGCTGAGGCACCAGA
>NW_022440488.1:0-7012 GCF_009761245.1 Sapajus apella
CTGCCTCCCAGCAGCCTGTCCAGGCCCACAGCTTCCTCTCCAGGCCCAGCCTCCCCAGGCCTGGCTCCTGCCTGTGCTAGGCCCCTCCAGGTCCAGCCTCCACGTCCGCCTCCCAGTGAACCCTCCAGGCTCAGCTCGTGGCCTCACCGTGGCCTCCGCTCAAGCCCAGCTCCTGCCTCTGTGGCAGCCTGTATCTACAAGCCCAGCCCCCGGCCTCGCAAGGGCCCCCTCAGGCCAAGCCAGTGCCTCCCGGTGGCCCTCCTGGTCCCAGCATTGGCTTTCTGGCATCCTGTCTGGGCCCAGAACGTCTTCACGTCTGCCTCTCGGGGCCCAGCTCTTCTCCAGGCTGCGTCTACACGCCCACCTTCCTGCCTCACCTCGCAGCAACCTCTGTGGACTCTACTGCCCAGCTCCCAGTGGCCTCTGTAGGCCCAAAGCCTCAGGCCCTTGACTCAGGCCCTCCAGGCACATGCAGCTGAGGCCTCACAGTGGCCAGTCCATGCTTGCCTTCTCCCCTCCCAGGGCATCTCCAGGCCCCAAACATCCTCAAGTTGGCTTTTCCCGTCTCGGCTCCAGCTTCCTCCCTCTGGCTTCAGCCAGACCAAACATTTGGTCCTGAAGTTGGCCTTTCTAGGCTCAGCTCCTGCCCTCCCAGTGGCCCCTCATGGGTGCAAAACATCCTCACATGGGCCTCTCCAGGGCCAGCTCCTGCCTCCCAGTGGCCCCCTTGGGCCCAGCTCCTACCTCCTGTTGGCCTCTCTGGGAGGCCCAGACTCTGCCTCCCTCCTGGCGGCCTCCCCAGCGGGTCTTCTCCTCCTGGCTGCCCCCACAGGCCCACGTCCTACCTCCCTGCAGCCTCTTTTGGCTGGGCCCCTGGCCACCTCCCGGCGGCCTTTCCTGTCGGCCCGAAGCTTCCTCAAGTGGGGCTTTCTGGGCCTTCTGTCTGCCTTCCGGTGGCCCTGACAGGCCCAGCTAGTGCCTGACAGTGGCCTCTCCAGCCCAGCTCTCGACTCCCCGCAGACTACCCAGGACCAGCTGCTGCTTGCCGATGGCTCCCTTCAAGCCATGATCCTGCCTGACTGCCTCACAGCTGCATCCACAGGCCAAGTGCTGCCCTCCCACTGGCCGGTTGGGGCCCAGCTCACACCTCTGGCAAACGTCTCCAGACCCAGCTCTCGCCTCGCACTGATCTCCAGCCTAGCTAGGCCTGGGTTCTCCCTCCCACCGGCCTGTCTGGGCCCAGCTCATGCCTCTCACGAGCTCTCCCTGGCCAGCTCCTGCCTCCTGGCAGCCTGTCTAGGCCCACAGCTTCCTCTCCAGGCCCGGCGTCCCCATGCCCGGCTTCTGCCTGAACTAGGCCCCTCTGGGTCCAGGCTCCGCCTCTGCATCTGCCTCCCAGTGGACCCTCCTGGCCCAGCTCATGGCCTTCACCGTGGCCTCCACTCAGGCCCATCTCCTGCCTCTGTGACAGCCTGTGTCCACAGGCCCAGCCCCTAGTCTCCCACTGGCCCCCTTAGGACAAGCTGATGCCTCCTGGCAGCCCTCCAGGGCCAGCGTTGGCTTTCTGGCATCCTCTTCTGGCCCAGAAGTCTTCATGTCTGCCTCTCGAGGCCCAGCTCTTTCTCCCCGCTGCGTCAACAGGCCCCCATCCTGCCTTGCCTCGTAGCAACCTCTGTGGATTCTGCTCATGCCCAGCTTGCAGCGGCCTCTGTAAGCCCAAAAGCTCAGGCCCTCGACTCAGGTCCTCCAGGCCAACCCAGCACAGGCCTCATGGTGGCCTCTCCAGGCCCAGCTGCCACACTCCCGGTCAGTCTCCAGGCCCCAAACATCCTCGTTTCTGCTTCTCCCGGCCCAGCTTCAGTCTCCTCCTGCCAGCATCGGGTCCTAAAGTCAGCCTCTCCAGACCCAGCTCCTGTCCTCCTGGCGGCCCGTCATATGCTCCAAACGTCCTCATGTGGGCCCCTCCAGGCCCAGCTCCTGCCTCCCAGCGGCCCCATGGGTCCCAGCTCCTGCCTCCAGTCAGCCTCTCTGGGAGTCCCAGCCTCTGCCTCCTTCCTGGCCACCTCCCCAAGCGGGTCTCCTCTTCCTGGGCACACCCACAGGCCCATGCCCTGCTTCCCAGCTGCCTCTTTTGGCTGGGCTCCTGACCAGCTCCTGGCAGCCTTTCCTATGTCGGTCCAAAGCTTCCTCAAGTGGAACTTTCTGGGTCTACCGTCTGCCCCCAGGTGGCCCTGAGAGGCGTAGCTACTGTGTGACAGTGACCTCTCGGGCCCAGCTCTGGACTTTTCGCAGCCTTCCCAGGACCAGCTGCTGCTGACCGATGGCTTCCCCAGGCCAAAATCCTGCCTGCCTGCCTCCCGGCTGTGTCCACAGCCCAGTGCCTCCCACACACTGGCTGGTTGAGGCCCAGCTCGCACCTCTGGCAAACATCTTCAGACCCAACTTTAGTCTCGCGCTGGCTTCGAGCCTAGCTAGGCCTAGGTCCTCCCTCGCACCAGCCTGTCTGGGCCCAACTCATGCCTTTCAGGAACTCTCTGGGGCCAGCTCCTGCCTTCTAGTGGCCTGTCCAGGCCCACACGTTCCTCTCCAGGCCTAGCCTCCCCAGGCCCAGCTCCTGCCTGTGCTAGGCCCCTCCACGTCCAGCCTCCACTCCACCTCCATGTCCACCTTCCAGTGGACCCTCTGGGCCCAGGTCATGGCCTCACCGTGGCCTCCACTTATGCCCAGCTACTGCCTCTGGCAGTCTGTATCCACAGCCCCAGCCCCTGGCCTCCCAGTGGCTCCCTCAGGCCAAGCTGGTGCCTCCCAACCACCCTCCCAGGCCCAGTGTTGGCTTTCTGGCATCCGGTCCGGGCCCAGAACGTCTTCATATCTGCTTCTCCGGACCCAGCTCTTTCTCCCGGCTGCATCTGCACCCAGCTTCCTACGTTGCCTCGCGGCAACTTCTGTAGACTCTGCTCCTGCCCATCTCTTGGTGGCCTCTGTAGGCCGAAAGCCCAGGCCCTCAATTCAGGCCCTCCAGGCCCACCAGCCCAGGCCTCACTGTTACCTCTCCGGACTTGGCTCCTGCCCTCCCAGGGCATCTCCAGGCCCCAAACATCCTCACGTCAGCTTCTCTGGTCCTGGCTCTGGCCTCATCCCACCAGGCTCGGCTGGCCCAAGCATCGGGTCCTGAAGTTGGCCTCTCCCGGTCCAGTTCCTGCCCTCCCGGCGGCCCCTCATGGGAGCAAAATGTTTTCACTTAGGCCCCAACAGGGCCAGCTCCTGCCTCCTGTGAGCCTCTCCAGGAGGCCCAGCCTCTGCCTCCCTCCTGGCAGCCTCCCCAGGTGGGGCTCCTCCTCCTGGCCACACCCATAGGCCCATGCCCTGCCTCCCTGCAGCCTCTTTTGGCTTGGCTCCTGGCCAGCTCCCAGCGGCCTTTCCTCAGTCGGCCTGAAGCTTCCTTAAGTGGGTCTTTCAGCGCCTACTGTCTGCCTCCCAGTGGCCCTGACAGGCCCAGTTACCACCTGACAGTGGCCTCTCCTGGCCCAACTCTGGCCTCCCCACAGCCTACCCAGGACCAGCTGCTGCCTGCCAGCGGCTTCCCCTGGTCAAGATCCTGCCTGCCTGCCTAGCGGCTGCGTCCACCAGCCCAGGGCCTCCCTTACACTGGCCCATTGTAGCCCAGTTCGTGCCTCTGGCAAACCTCTGCCGACCCAGATCTCACCTCATGCTGGCATGGAGCTTAGCTAGGCTCAGGTCCTCCCTCCTACTGGCCTGTCTGGGCCCAGCTCATGCCTCTCACGGACCCTCCTGTGCCAGCTCTTGCCTCCTGGCGGCCTGTCCAGGCCCAAGCTTCATCTTCAGGCTGACCTCACCAGACAAGGCTCCTGCCTGTGCTAGGTCTTTCCAGGTCCAGCCTCTACTCCACGTCTGCATCCGCTTCCCAGTGGACCCTCCAGGCCCAGCTCGTGACCTCACCATGGCCCCCGCTCAGGCCCAGCTCCTGTCTCTGTGGCAGCCTGTATCTACAGGCCCAGCCCCCAGCTTCCCAGTGGCCCCCTCAGGCCAAGTCAATGCCTCCCAGTGGCCCTCTCGGGCCCAGCGTTGGCTTTCTGGCATCCTGTCCAGGCCCAGAATGTCTTCATGTCCTCCTCTCAGGGCCCAGCTCTTCTCCTGGCTGCATCTACACGCCCACCTTCCCGCCTCACCTCACAGCAACCTCTGTGGATTCCGCTCCTGCCCAGCTCCCAGCGGCCTCTGTAGGCCCGAAAGCCCAGGCCCTTTACTCAGGCCCTCCAGGCACTTCCAGCCCAGGCCTCACAGTGACTTTTCCAGGCTCGCCTCCTGCCCTCCCAGGCCCAAACATCATCACATCGGCTTTTCATGACCCGGCTTTGGCCACCCACTGGCTTCAGCCTGCACTAGCATCGGATGCTGAAGTTTGCCTTCCAGGCTCAGCTCATGCCCTCCCAGCGGCCCCTCATGGGCACTAAACATCCTCACATGGGCACCTTCAGGGCCAGCTCCTGCCTCCCAGCAGCCCCCTCGTGCCCAGCTTCTGCCTCCCATCAGTCTCTCTGGGAGGCCCAGCCTCTGCCTCCCTCCTGGCGGCCTCCCCAGTGGGTCTTCTACTCCTGGCCGCAGCCACAGGCTCACATCCTACCTCCCCACAGCCTCTTTTATCTGGCCTCCTGGCGAGCTCCTGGTGGCCTTTTCTGTTGGCTGGAAGCTCCCTCAAGTGGGGCTTTCTGGGCCTACAGTCTGCCTCCCATGGCCCTGACAGGCCCAGCTACCAACTGACAGTGACCTCTCCGGGCCCAGCTCTGGACTTTCCGCAGCCTGCCCAGGACCAGCTGCTGCCTGCCGGCAGCTTCCACAGACCAAGGTCCTGCCTGCCTGCCTGCCTGCGTCACAGCTGAGTATATAGGCCCAGGGCCTCCCTCACACTGGCCAGTTAGGGCCCAGCTCGTCCTCTGGCAAACCTCTCTGGAACCAGGTCTCCTCTGAGGCATGCGTCGAGCTTAGCTAGGCCTGGGTCCTCCCTCGCACCGGCCTTCGTCAGCTCAGCTAGCCTATCATAGACTCTCTTGGGCCAGCTCCTTCCTCCTGGTGGCCTATCCAGGCCCGAAGATTCCTCTCTGGGTCCAGCCTCCCCAGGCCCAGCTCCTGCCTGTGCTAGTCCCTTCGGGCCAAACCTCTGCCTCTCAGTGGACCCTCCAGACCCAGCTCATGGCTTCACCGTGGCCTCTTCTCAGCCCAGGTCCTGTCTGAGTGGCAGCCAGTTTCCACAGGCCCAGCCCCCGGCCTCGCCGTAGCCCTCTCGGGCCCAGCTGGTGCCTCCCAGGGCCCTCAAGGGCCCAGCGTTGGCCTTCTGGCATCCTCTCCATGTCCAGAACATCTTCAGGTCAGCCTCTCGGGGCCCAGCTCTTCCTCCCAGTGGCATCTACGAGCCCACCTTCCATTCTGACCTTACAGCAACCTCTGTGGACTTGACTCCTACCCAGCTCCCGGAGGCCTCTGTAGGCCCAAAACCTCAGTCCCTTGACTCAGGCTTTCCAGGCCCACCCAGCTCATGCCTCACGTGGCCTCTCCAGGCTCGGCTCCTGCCCTCCCAGGGGGCCTCCAGGCCCCAAACATCCCCGAGTCAGCTTCTGCCCAGCTGGCTCTAGCCTCGGCAGGCCCAAGCATTGGGTCCTGACGTCGGCCTCTCCAGGCCTAGCTCCTGCCTTCCTGGCGTATCCTCCCCATGGGTGAAAAACATCTTCACGTGAGCCCCTCCAGGGCCAGCTCCTGCCTCCCAATGGCCCCCTGGGGCCTCGCTCCTGCCTCCCCTCAGCCTCTCCAGGAGGTCCAGCCTATGCCTCCCTTCTGGCGGCCTCCCCAGGCCCGGATCCTCCTCCTGGCCACATCTACCGGCCCACGTCCTGCCTCCCAGCAGCTTCTTTTGGCTTGGCTCCTGGCCAGCTTCCAGTGGCCTTTCCTCTGTTGGCCCGAGCTTTCTTTAGTGGGGCTTTCGGGGCCTCCATTCTGCCTCCTGGTGGCCTTGACAGGCCCTGCTACTGCCTGACATTGGCTGCTTCGGGCTCAGCTCTGGACTCCCCACAGCCACCCCAGCACCAGCTGCTGCCTGCTGGTGGCTTCCCTAGGCCAAGATTCTGCCTGCCTGCCTGCCTGCATCCTGGCTGTGTCCACAGGCCCAGTGTCTCTCTCACACTGGCACATTGAGACCCAGCTCATACCTGTGGCAAACTTCTCTAGACCCAGCTGTCGCCTCGTGCTGGCCTCAGGTCTAGGCCCAGGTCATCCCTCACACTGGCCTTCCTCAGCACAGCTCGCCTATCAAGGACTCTCCTGGGCCAACTCCTGCCTCCCAGCAGCCTGTCCAGGCCCAAAGCTTCCTCTCTGGGCCCGGCCTCCCTGGACTCAGCTCTTGCCTGTGCCAGGCCCCTCTGGGCCCAGCCTCTGCCTTTCAGTGGACCCTCCAGGCCCAGCTCGTGGCATCACCGTGGCCTCCGCTTCAGCCCAGCTCCTGCCTCTGTGGCAGCCTGTATCCACAGGCCCCGCCACCGATCTCCCCGTGGCCCCATCGGTTTAAGCCAGTGCCTCACGGTGGCCCTCCCTGGCCCAGCATTGGCCTTCTGGCATCCTCTCCAGGCCCAGAACTTCTTCAGGTTGGCCTCTTTTGGCCCAGCTCTTCCTCCCTGCTGTGTCCGGAAGCCCAACACTTGCCTCGCAAGAACCACTGTTGGCCCAGCTTCTCTCCACCTCTTGGTAACCTCTGCACACCTCAGCCTTTCTCAAATGGGCTTTTCAGGCCATCCTTCAGCCTCCCGGTTGTCCAGACAAACCCAGCACTTTCCTCAAAGCTGTATCTCAAAGCCTAGCTGTTATCTTACGTGGGCCTTCCGAGGCTCATTTCATACCTGTTTTTCAACTCTTTTGGCAGGTCTTTCTTTTGTACACACTGGCATCTCCAAGAACATCTGCTTAGTCACGTCTGCCTCTGAAGATGCAACTTGTTTTACAGTGG
>NW_022440489.1:0-7011 GCF_009761245.1 Sapajus apella
TTTCTTCTATGCTTTCTGATACAATAGCCACTAGCTGCATGAGACCAATCAAATTTAAACTAATTATACTGAAATTATAATTAGAAATTAAATAAATTAATAATTAGAACAAATTTAGTTTCTCAGTCACATGAGCCACACTTAAGTGTACAAGTATTCACTCAACACACGTAGCTAGTGGCTACCTATTGAACAGTACAGATGTAGGACATTTTTGCGATTTAGAAGTTGAATTGGATAGTAATAAATGCAGATTTCAAATGTATTTGCACAGAGTTGTGCAAAATAGTCCCTCATAATTAGAGTTAACTTACAATTTTTTCTTGTCTTTTTTTGCTTTTATGCTTATTTCCCTTCTTACTAATTTGTCTATTTCCATTCGTTTAAGGTACCAAAGTATTTATTATATCTACTATTTTTCTGTTTTTATCTCACATTTTCCTTTCCTTATGCTTTCTTTTGATTTAGTTTATCAGTTTTTTTTTTTTAAACTTTTATTTTAGGCTCAGAGGTACCTGTACATGTTTATTATATAAGTGTCACTGGGGATTGTTGTACAGATTATTTGTCACCTATGTGGTAGGCACTGTACCTCACAGGTAGTTTTTCAGTCCTGACCCTCCTCTTTCCTTCATCCTCAAATAAGTCCAAGTGTCTGTTGTGTCCATGGGTACTCAATGTTGAGCTTCTACTTGTGAGAACATGTAGTATGTGGTTATCTGTTCCTCTGTTAGTTTATGTAAGATAATGGCTTTTACCTTCATCGATGTTGCTGCAAAGGACATGACCTCATTCTGTTTTATGGCTCCATCATATTCCGTGGTGTATACGTACCACATTTTCTTTAATCAGTCTACCATCGATGGGCATTTAAGTTGGTTTCATGTCTTTGCTATTGGGAATCATGCTGCAATGAGCATATGCGTGCATGTATCTTTTTCTTTTCTCTGTTATCTTCCTTCCCTCCCTCCCTCCCTCTCTTCTTTCCTTCCTTCCTCCCTTCCTCTCTTTTCTCTCTCTTTCTTCCTTTGTTTTTCTCTTTCTTTCTCTCTCTCTTCCTCTTTCTCTTTCTTTCTCTCTTATCTTCCTTCCTTCCTGTCTTTCCCTCTCTCTTCCTTTCTTTGTTTTTCTTTCTTCCTCCCTCCCTACCCCCTCTCCTTCTTTCCTTACTTTCCTCCCTCCCTCCCTCCCTCCCTCCTTTTCTCTGCTTCTGTCACCCCGGGTGGAGTGAAGTGGCACCACCTTGCCTCATTGCAAGCTCCACATCCCAGGTTCAAATGATTCTCCTTCCTTAGCCTCCCAAGTAGCTGGGACCACAAGCGCTCACCACCAGATCCAGCTAATTTTTGTATTTTTTATTAGAGGCTGGGTTTCTCCATGTTGCTCAAGTTATCAGGCTAGTCTTGAACACCTGACCTAAGGTTATCTGCCCACCTCGGCCTCCCAAAGTGCTGGGATTACAGATGTGAGCCACCGCACCCAGCCCTCACCACTCCCTTTTGTATCCCCCAACTCACACCTTGCCCATGCCACTCATGCATACCCCCTGCCTTTCCCCATGGTCATTTGTGAGTCCTGCACGAAATGGCCTTCAGTCCAGAGACCAGACATCAGACAGCAATCTGGAACTCTTCCTTGATGGGAGGTGAGACCTCCAGAAGAGGAAAATGCCTGCTTTGGAGCCTGCAGGCTGAACACAGTGACTCTCCAGGCAAACAGCTGGAACTGAACTGAGTAAAATCTCCAGCCAGAAAGAAAACTCCCCAATCAACTCTTCCCTGACCCCATTTTACAGATGGAAACCTTAAGGCTCAGAGGAGACAAGACAAAGCAGGCATTGGAACCATAGTCTCCTGGCTCCAAAGCCAAGTTCTGTCCACCCAGCCAGGGTCCATCCTTCCTTCTATAAATGTTTATAACAATATGTGCTGGACACTCTTGTTAGGCCCTTTTACACATATCACTCAGTCTGCTTTTCCCATTCGTTTGACAAGTGTTTATTGAGCTCCTACTGTGTGCAGGAGCTGGACTCGATACTAAGGACATCTTGGTAAAAAACTCAGGCAAAGTCTACCCAGCTGGGGTTCTAACAAGACAAAGGGAGGGTTGGTGCCATGGGCAAGGCTGTGAAGGCAATGAATGAAACGGTGGCGACAGACAGGAAGGGTGGTCAGGGATGATCTCTGCATGGAAGGGGCATCTTCTTGGCTTTGAGACCCGAATGCCAAAATACCTGTGAGCAGCAGGCCATGCCCACTCAGTAACAGAGCTGAGCCACACCCCTCCATAGATGCCAAACCAAACACCAGATCGGGCCAGCAATGAGGGACAAAGACCATGGCCTGCAAGGGTCTTGCCACCTGAGCTCACAAGGGGATTTTTGTTATGCTTCCTTTATTATTATTATGGTGGGGTTGGGGGTCCTTAGTGCACAAGAAACACTCTAGGAACCCTAAGTCAAGATCCAGGCTGCAATCCCTGCTCTACCCTTGCTGTGTGACCTCGGGCTGCTATCGCCACCTCTCAGAGCCTCAGCTTCCTTCCCCTTCTGTAAAATGGAGAGTCTAATAATACCCACCTGGCAAGGGGGTTCAGGGAAGTCAGTGAGCTCCTTCGTATAAGGAGCTGATGTCTGCACATGGCCCCAGGTCAGAGATTTGTAATGGGAATTGAAATGACTGATAAGTGGTCAGGCATGTTGGCTCACACCCTTAATCCCAGCACTTTGGGAGGCCTAGGCAGGTGGAACACCTGAGGTCAGGAGTTTAAGATTAGCCTGGCCAACGTGGTGAAACCCCATCACTACTAAAAAGACAAAAATTAGTCGGGCATGGGGGTGTGTCCCAGCTACTTGGGAGGCTGAGGCAGAGGAATCACTGGAACTTGAGAGATGGAGGTTGCAGTGAGCTTAGATCATGCCGCTGCATCCCAGCCTGAGCAACAAGACTGAAACTTTGTCTCAAAAGAGCAAGCAAGCAAGCAATTACTGATAACCTTACAGATTGTCAGAGGTACACAAGGGACTCAGAGGGGGACCACACCCATCCTTTCACACACAGAGAGGAGAGCAACCTACCTACCCAAGACCACACAGCCACCGGCTGTCAGCAACTGCATCACCCCAGCCTCTCCATTATGGCCCAGGCCTTCTGACCTGCCCTGGAAGGGCCCTTGGGCCTCCCGCTACCACCTCCTCCCTGTTCCTCAATTTAGCTCTTCTCTGTGGCCACTGGTCATGGCCAAAGGCTAGGGATCTTATGAGTTTGAGGCAGCCTGAGCATCTGTCTGTGCTTTCACCCAGAGCCAGAGCACCAGGTCCCATGCATATCAGCTGTGATTCTCTACCGGTTCAAAACCACCTAAAGGCTGGCTGGTTGTGCATGTGGAAGAGGGGGTGGTGTTCTTCCCTCAGGTTAGCAACATGATAGATTAAAAAGCACACGGGAGGCTGAGCAGTGGCTCAGGCCTGTAATTTCAGCACTTTGGGAGGCTGAGGCTGGTGGGTCACCTGAGGTAGGACTTGAAAACCAGCCTGACCCACACGGTGAAACCCCATCTACTAAACATACAAAAATTAGCTGGGCGTGGTGGCATTTGCCTGTAATCCCAGCTACTCGGGAGGCTGAGGTGAGAGAATCACTTGAACCCAGGAAGCAGAGGTTGCAGTGAGCCGAGATCACACCACTCCACTGCAGCCTGGGTGACAGAGTGAGACTTTGTCTCAAAAAAAAAAAAAAAGAAAAGTGCATGGGCTCTGGAGGCAGAGAGACGGAATTGAATCCCAGCTTTTACTTCTCAGCTGTGTGCCCTTGGAAAAGTGCACTTCTCTGAGCTTCAGTTTTCTCATCTGTGAAATGGGAACAACATTTGGCTTGCCAGGGGTCTTAGGATGACTGGGAAGTGTCTGGCACGTAATAGGTGCTCAACGTGTGCTTTCCCATGGCCATCTAAGAGTCCTCAGGGCTGCCCTCCTGCCCTTCCCCCACAACTCCTGTGCCTGCCTCTTAAATGGGTACTCAGTGTGATAAGAAGGCACAGGTGAGGGAGTCAGGCTGGATCCACACCCACCCACGCCCATTGTTAGGAAAACAAGCTTTTAATGCCTGGCGCTGCTGCTGGTGGCTGAGAGTATAAAATGGGACCCAGAGCCAGCCTCCCCCTTCCTCTAAGGCACACCGAGGCAATAGTGTTTAAAAGGAAAGGAGGCAGTGGCTTGGAGGCTCCAGAGACTGAGCCGTTCCTATGGCAAGAGGGGACCATCTGGCAGCTGTTGCATGCTACCTTCCTCCTGGGACCCACAGCCTCTTCATCAGTGATGTCTTCAGGTTCACTGTCCCCAAGCTGCTTAGGTGAGTCCAGACTTCGGGAGCTCTGCTAAGGCTGGTGGTCTCTTAATGGCATCCCTCCAGAGTCGGAGGGCTTCAGCTTTTATGCCTCTGCCTATAGATCTCGTGCTCGGGACGCTGGAGGGTGGGTGAGAAGGATACTGAAAAAGGAAAATGATTAATGAGAAAGTGACTGTGCCCCAGAAGGGCAAATAAGCAAGCTCTCACATGACTGCATCAATTAGCTTTTGTTGTAAAATGCCCCAAAAGCGAGTGGCTTAAAATTATATGCATTCATTTATTTAGTTCATGGTAATGTGGGTCAGTAACGTGGACTGGGCTCAGATGGGTGGTTCTTCTTTTCTTGGCTGGGTTTTCTCATGTGCCTGCAGTTGTGTGTCTGAAGCTGGGATGGCTTTCTGTTCCATGTGGGTTCCTATCCTCCAAAAAGCTAGCTCAGACTTGCTCATGTGGCTGCTCGGGAGGCTTCTAAGCAATAGGCCGAAAGCCACATTTTCTCTTGAGGCTCACAGCTGGCACAGCTTTACCTCCACTCTACTCTGTTGGTCAAAGGTGGTTTTGTGGCCAGCCCGGATTCAAGCGGTGTCTGCTCAGCGGCCGTAACAGAGCATCACCGATGACTGAGTAGCTTCAACAACAGAAATGTATTTTTCTCATGATTCTGGGGGCTGGAAGTTCCAGGTCATGTATCCGCAAGTTGACTCCATCTGAGGCCTCTGCCTTTGGCGTTCAGTTGGCTGTCACCTCCCTGGGTCCTCATATGGTCTTTCCTCTGTGTGTGCCCTGGTGTCTCCCTGTGTGTCTACATTTTCTCCTCTTACAAGGACCCCAGTCAGACTGGATGAGGACCCAGCCTAAGGACCTCATTTTAACTTTATTGCCTCTTTAAGGGCCCTATTTCCAAATACAGTCACATTCAGAGATACCGGGGGTTGGGGCTTCGACATACGAATTTTGTGAGGACACAATTTAGCCCATAACAAAGCGGGAGAATGGGGGAAATAACCGAGATCATGATTGTGAAAAAGTCAACCACGCCTACCGATCCTCCACACCTGGCCTGGTTTGGGCAAAGGCAACACACATGGGCACCTCCTCTCACCAGCTGTACCTTCTCCCTCCTTCCCCTGCAAGCCTTTTCCTGGAGTTTATTGGTGATCTCAAGCCTCCGGCCTGGAAGGACTGCCTCCTCGCGGTGCTGATGTTTCTCTCGGCCTGCCTGCAAATGCTGTTGAAGCAGCAGAACACGTACCGGCTCAAGGTGCTGCAGATGAGGCTGCAGTCGGTCATCACTGGCCTGGTGTACAGAAAGGTGAGCCCCGGGGGACAAGTGCAGGTCTTCCCAGCAGGGAAAAGGAACATAACTGAACCGGTTGGTAGTAATGCTATCAGCAGCTGAGAACGCTTTCAGTCCTTACTTATTAGAGTCACTCACGATATATTCTCACTTCCTTTGTTATTTCTCTTTATTTGTATGTATTTATTTTTTTGAGACAGAGTCTCTATCCACCGTGACCTCCCATAGTGCTGGGATTACAGGCATGAGCCACCTCGCCCGGCCTCCCTTCCTTCTTAAGTCTGAGTCATATTCTGCTGTGCAGATGGATCACACTGTGTTTATCTTTTCATCTGACGGTGGACCCGTCAGTTGATTTTGCCTTTTGGCTGTTGTGAGTCACGCCGCTGTGAGCACACGTGTGTTAATAGCTCCCAGAGTTCCTGCTTTCTATTCTTTTGGGATGGATGGCAGTGGCTTTGGTAGAGCAAATGGCAATGCTGTGTGTAAGTGTTTTGAGGGACCACCATTTGTAAAGCGTTTTGTCGTCGTCGTCGTCGTCGTCGTCGTCGTCGTTGTAGTTGTTGTTGTTGAGATGGAGTCTCACTGTGTCACCCAGGCTGGAGTGCAGTGGCATGATCTCACCTCACTGCAACCTCCTCCTCCCACGTTCAAGCCATTCTCATGTCTCGGCCTCCTGAGTAGCTGAGATTATAGGCACTGGACACCACACCTGGCTCATTTTTGTATTTTTAGTAGAGACAGGGTTTCACCATGTTGGCCAGGCTGGTCTCAAACTCCTGGCCTCAGGTGATCCGCCCACCTTGGCCTCCCAGAGTGCTGGGATTACAGGTGTGAGCCACGTCACCTGGCTCTTGTAAAGTGTTTTAATCATTCTGTTTTACTGTTCTTCAGCTGGGGTTGTGATCTCAGCCCTGTTTCTCTCTGCTCCTGCTAAGGGACTTCCCGTAGGCAGCCCAGTCCCCGCATCTGTCCAGGAGACAGCATGCCTGGAAGTGAAGTTGGGTCGGTCCTGCCTCAGTGCTGCTTCTGTTTTAGGTAAATATCCTGTGGGGTCAGGAGAGAAAATACCAAGTGCACCTGTGGAACACCATGGGCATCCCACAACTCAGGACTGTGGGAGAGATGGGGTGTTGGAGGAAAGGTAAACCTGGAAGCCAGTTAGCCCCACTCTGTCCCTTGACCCGGCTTTTTTTTTTTTTTGAGATGGAGTCTTGCTCTGTCACCCAGGCCTGGAGTGCAGTGATGCAATCTTGGCTCACTGCAACCTCCACCTCCCAGGTTCAAGGGATTCTCCTGCTTCATCTGCCTGAGTAGCTGAGACCACAGTTGAGTGCTACCACACCTGGCTAATTTTTGTATTTTTAG
>NW_022440490.1:0-7008 GCF_009761245.1 Sapajus apella
ATGTACTCTGAACAAGAGAACATCACAGAGACAATCTACATATATATTACTCCAGGATTACTGTTCAGGGGGTCACTTATGTTTATAACCTTCCAAGGTTCAAAGCTCTTATGTTATTTCATCATGCTTATTTTCATGGGAATCAGTGCTTTTATTCCTATTTAAATGGCTAAAACTGTTATGCATTGAGAGATGGGTTTCTTATTCTGCCTTTGTATTATAAAAACAACATGATTAAAAAAAAAACATGGGAAAGGAACTTCTATTTTATCTCTAAATTTTATTCCTTTTTTGAGATGGAGTCTCACTGTGTTGCAGGCTGGAGTGCAGTGATCTCAGCTCACTGCAACCTCTGGCTGTTAGGTTCAAGATATTTTTCTGCCTCAGCCTCCCGACTAGCTGGAATTACAGGCACGTGCCACCACGCCCGGCTAATTATTATATTTTTAGTAGAGACGGGGTTTCACCATGTTGACCAGGCTGGTCTCAAACTCCTGATTTCAGATGATCTGCCCATCTCAGCCTCCCAGAGTGCTGGGATTACAGGTGTGAGCCATCGTGTGCAGCCTCTAAATTTTCTTTCTTTTAAGCCAACAAAATGTAAAGCAAAAATGAGAAAAATGTTTTCATTTGCTAAATCTAGCTCATGGGTAAGGTGTCTCTTCAATACATTTCTCCTTAATTTTCTGTGTCAAAATTTTTTTCTCAATTAAAAAATAGGAATTTAACTCAGTTTAATAGACATTTACTGAAAGCCTAGTGTGTGCAATCACACCCCTGAGTAACACTGGTGAAAGAAATGACACAACTCTGCCTACATGTCATTTGCAAGGAGTGGAGATGATAAAGAGGAGTGTGAGGATAGGGAGAAGGAAAAGCTCACTCCACCTCTGGGGAACCAGAGCTGCTCCTCCCTGAAAGATGCGAGGCTTTGTAGAGTGAGCGAGTGAACCACGATCAGGAGGGTGTTTTTTCTTTTGAGGGATGGTATGCAGAAATAGAAATATTTCTGTTTCTTTCTAATGAAAACCCCAAGAAAACGAGGCAAATGTACCCAATGATTTCATCATAAATGGCACAAGGAACCCAAATTCCACTGATTTTTTTTTTTTTTTTGAGACGGAGCTTTGCTCTTGTCACACAGGCTGGAGTGCAGGGGCGAGATCTCAGCTCACTGCAACTTCCACCTCCTAGGCTCAAGTGATTCTCCCACCTCAGCCTCCTAAGTAGCTGCAACCACAGGCAGGCACCACCATGCCCAATTTTTGTATTTTTTGTAGAAATGGGGTTTCGTCATGTTGCCCAGGCTGGTCTTGAACTCCTGAGCTCAGGAGATCCACCCACCTCAGCCTCTCAAAGAGCTGGGATGACAGCTGTAAGCCACTGCACCTGGCCTTACATGTCATTTAAATAAGACAGAATTTGAGTTCACCACCCATGGGAAGAAGTTAACCCCACTTTGCTCAATCAATTCATTTTGTAAAATGTATTTTTAAAATGGTCACTATGTCTGTGTCTAAGGCAGACTTTTTACACTATAATACTGTAAGGTGCATAGCCTTGGGAACTTATGCTCTCTTTGAAGTTCAATTTCCCCATCTATAAAAATGGGCATGAGCTGGGCGTGGTTGCTCACACCTGTAATCTCAGCACTTTGGGAGGCTGAGGCAGGTGGATCACAAGGTCAGGAGCTCGAGATCAGCCTGGCCAACATGGTGAAACCCCGTTTCTACTAAAAATACAAAATTAGCCAGGGGTGGTGTTGGGTGCCTGTAATCCCAGCTACTCAGGAGGCTGAGGCAGGAGAATCACTTGCGTCCAGGAGGCAGAGGTTGCAGTGAGCCGAGATCGCACCACTGCATTCCAGCCTGGGTGATAGAGTGAGACTCCATGTCAAAAAAAAAAAAAAAAAAAAGACATGAAAATAACGACTACTTCTGTTGGTTAAAGAAATGGAGGTGGTGCATTGCATGCAATGTCTGTTCAAGAGCTTGTACTCAACAAAGTACTTTCCTCTTCTATAAGAACCTGTTTATATGAGCAATGTCTACATTGCACCAGTTACAAATATTTCTTACCCATTCATTTATGTAAATTTTCTTTTATCACAATTTTTAATAATTATTTTTATAATCTTGAAAATAATAAAAGCTACAACCTGTTTAAAGGATTCTGCAGTACAAATGCTTCCCTATTTCTCAGAGTTTTCTTGTAACACGGAGACAGTAAACTTGGTGTTCAAAGCATGTCTGTGAAAGGCCTTAGAGGCCTCTGAACCCTAGAAAGTGTTTGCAAAATTGCATGTATGAATAGAGACAGATTTTTCCAGGGAGGGGACCCATAACTTTTATTAGATTATCCCTGCCTTGCTCCAGCTGCTGCTATAACCCTATGTTGTGTGTCTTTTACAATAGCCCAGCTTTGCATCTATACAGGAAATTGAAAACTACTTGGCCACCTTTATGTTAATAAAAAAATTCAGGAGGGGAATGATAAGGAAGGCTGGGAGAACCACGCTTAAAAAAAACAGGAAAGGACCATGGGGGACTCAATCAGCTGAGCTCCTTCTGAGAAGGGAGGGTACATATAGCTGTGCAGGCTATGTACTGTGCAGTTCCAGAGCTTCAGCCACTATACTTGTGCAGTGCACAACCTGCACAGCCACCCATGGAAGTCCTGAGCAGAGCCCTTGGGATCCCATTCAGAGGGAAGTGGTGTTCGGATGCTGGGCAGCCCAGAAAAACAATGTCCTTCCTGCTCCTTTGTGCCAGCTGCTTTATTTATTTCAGCTCCTTTCATCCTCTCTAGAGCCCATCCAAAAATCACCTGGGGACCTTGTTAAAATGCAGATTTCTAGGCTCTCTCCCACACTACCACCCACCTCCCGGCCCCCCGGATCCTGTCTGATAAAGAAGTTCTGGGTAGCAGCCTGGGAAGTTCCATTTAATGAGCACCTCAGCTGATTCTGATGTGAGTGGCACAGGAAACACATTCAGAGAGGCACTGCCCTGCATGCTGAGTTGTATGATTGCTATTTTATAAATGGGTAAAGTTTCACTCACCCAGGATCACATAGCTGGCAATTAGCAAAGGGAATTTGAATTCAGACCCTTCTGGCTCCAAAGCCTATGCACTTTTCACCATAGTCCAGACATTTCCCTTCATACCGGTTTCTGAAACTTCAGTTTTTTTCCTGTTCCAAATGTCACTTCATATGTTTTTTGTTTGTTTGTTTTGAGATGGAGTGCAGTGGCATCATCTCAGCTCACTGCAACCTCCACCTCCCGGGTTCAAGTAATTCTCCTGCTCCAGCCTCCCAAGTAGCTGGGACTACAGAAGCCTGCCACCACATCTGGCTAATTTTTTTGTATTTTTGGTAGAGATGAGGTTTCATTGTGATAGCCGTGAATGGTCTTGATCTCCTGACCTCAAGATCTGCCTGCCTTGGCCTCTCAAAGTGCTGGGATTACAGGCATGAGCAACCGCACCTGTCCCATATGTTTTTTTAAATTGGTTTTATTAAAAATAAAACTGGCCAGGCATGATGGTTCATGCCTGTAATCTCAGCATCTTGTGAGGCTGAGGTGGGTGGATCACTTGAGCCCAGGAGTTCAAGACCAACCTGGGTAACATAGCAAGGCCCTGTCTCTTGAAAAAAAAAAAAATCAGCTGGGCATGATGGTGCATGCCTGTGATCCTAGCTCCTCAAGAGGCTGAAGTAGGAGGCTCGTCTGAGGCTGGACTTCGAGGCTGCAGTGAGCTATGATTCTGCCACCGCACTCCAGCTTGAGCAACAGAACAAGACACCATCTCAAATAAAAAGTAAATGAAAATAAAACCTAGATTTGTTTTAAAGGAAAAAACAGTTTATTATTTTGATGCATAGAAAACTATTATTCCTTACTATTTGCTATAAATAGAAGGTAACCACAAAAGTAAACTGACAAAGTGGGTGCAGTGGGCAGCGACATTGTTTCCAAACAAACAAACAAAGAGAACTGTTAGTGACAGATCCTGACCATTCTGAAAATAACAGGGCTGAAGTAGCACAGCCTCCAGACTTGGTTACTCTCCTGGTCCTTTTCCAAACAAATAAACAAACAAACAAACACTCTGGACATTCATACAGAGTACATGAAGTTTTCTTAACCTGAGGCCCAAATATGGGCTCAGAGGAGGGAACAGTTTGTGTGCTGCTTGATCTATCAGAATGTTTTCCTGAGCTGTGCGTCCATTGCCCACATTCGAATCTCAAAGGGGCTCACTATTGAAAAACGGTGAAAAATTGCTGTTTGAAGTGAACGTTTCCAAAGAGAGAAAATAAAGAGTCACTTTACAGTAGAAAACTTGACGAACACCACCTCAGACAGGTGATCAGTGTTGACATCATGTTGATAGCATGTACCCTTATTATGAGAATAGCACAGTACCTCTGGAGTCTTTCTCCCAGAAACACATTATCCAAGTCTAACCATGAGAAAAGCACCCGACAAATTCCAACTGAGGGATATTCTACAAAACACATGGCCAGGGCTCCTCAAAATTGTCAAGGTCATCAAAAATCAAGAAGGGTCTGAAGAACTGTCACAGTCAAGAGAAGTCCAAGGGACATGGCATCCAAATGTGATGTGTGATCCTGGCTGAGATCCCAGAACAGAAAAGGGGCATTAGGAAAAAACAGAGAACATCTCAATAGAGTAGCGATTGAGTTAATAATAACAATGTTGGCCAGGTGTGACTCATGCCTCTAATCCCAGCACTTTGGGAGGCCAAGATGGACGGATCACTTGAGGCCAGGAGTTCGAGACCAGCCTAGCCAACATGGTAAAGCCCTAGGCATGATGGTGCACCCTTGTAGTCACAGCTACTTGGGAGGCTGAGGGAGGAGAATCACTTGAACCAGGGAGGCAGAGTGAGCTGAGATTGCACCACTGCACTCCAGCCTGGGCAACAGACTGAGACTCTGTCTGCAAAAACAAACAAACAAAAATCATCATCATAATAATGATGCTTTGACATTGGTTCATTAGTTGTGACACATGTAGCATAGCAGTATAAGATGTTAATAATATGGGAACTGAGTGTGGTTATTTGAGACTCTCTGTACTATGTTTACAACAGTTCTGTAAATCCAAAACTGTTCTATACTAAAAAGTTTATTTAAAAAAAGGCAAGGGAAAAATCTATAAAACGGTTCAAGCCTACAAAAAATACACAAAATAACTTACAGACTTGCATGTACCCACCATGTAGGTTTAACAGATACTAACATTTTGGATCATTGGCTTCAGATATCTTTTGTCTTTTACACGAATAAAAGGTTGTCAATATAGTTAAGACTGTTCTCTACTTTTTTCTCTCTTCCTTCATCCTGAGAGATAATATCTGACATTGTTATCACCTCCATGAATATTTTATACTTTTGATACATACATATGTATCCACAAACAATGCTGCTCTTGTTTTTGTATTGATATTTATAGAAACAGTAGCGTATCATTATTTAACCTTTGCAAATTGCTCTTTTTTTTTAATTTTTTTTTTGAGACGGAGTTTCGCTCTTGTTACCCAGGCTGGAGTGCAATGGCGCGATCTCGGCTCACCGCAACCTCCGCCTCCTGAGTTCAGGCAATTCTCCTGCCTCAGCCTCCTGAGTAGCTGGGACTACAGGCACGCGCCACCATGCCCAGCTAATTTTTTGTAGTTTTAGTAGAGACGGGGTTTCACCATGTTGACCAGGATGGTCTTGATCTCTTGACCTTGTGATCCACCCACCTCGGCCTCCCAAAGTGCTGGGATTACAGGCTTGAGCCACCGCGCCCGGCCTGCAAATTGCTCTTTCACACAATATTGGCTGTTAAATCTATCTATGTTGATTCACTTAGATCTCGTTCATTCATTTTAACCTCCATATAGTATTCTACCGTACAAGTAAAGCACTATTATTCATCTTTCCACTGAGGGACCATTAGATTGTTTCTAGTATTTTACTACTGAAAACCGTGTTCCAATTAACATTCTTGTTTGTGTCTCCTGGTGTATACATCAAGAGCTTTTAGGGCCGGGCGCGGTGGCTCAAGCCTGTAATCCCAGCACTTTGGGAGGCCGAGGCGGGTGGATCACGAGGTCAAGAGATCAAGACCATCCTGGTCAACACGGTGAAACCCCGTCTCTACTAAAAATACAAAAAATTAGCTGGGCATGGTGATGCGTGCCTGTAATCCCAGCTGCTCAGGAGGCTGAGGCAGGAGAATTGCCTGAACCCAGGAGGTGGAAGTTGCGGTGAGCCGAGATCGCGCCATTGCACTCCAGCCTGGGTAACAAGAGTGAAACTCCGTCAAAAAAAAAAAGAGCTTTTGGGGTATTCTCCTTCCTAATGGAGTTGCTGGGTTGTGGAGTAGGTGTGTCTTTAACCTTAAGGATATTGCCAAGTTGCTCTCCAAAGTGTGTGTACTAATTTATCTTCCCCAGAGCAGTGAATGAGAATACGATTCTCCTCATTCATCCTTGTGAACAGTTGGTACTGTCCAATTCTTAATTTTGCCAACCAGGTTGCTGAGTATATTTTCATCCTTATTGGACGATCTGCCTTCTTCTGTGAGTTGACTGTTTATAGGTATTGCTATTTCTGCACTGGTTTGCTTATAATGTTCTTATGAATACATATGTAATTAGTTACAAAGACAACACAATGTTTTCTGCTATATTAGCCCAGTGACACATTCGAGCAGGCTCACACTGTCTTTCAAGAGACAACTGTGCACATCTCTTCAGACTTCCGTATCCAGTGACCTTACATTGGTAGCTGAAATTGGCCATGGTGGGAATATTTCTACAGGGGAAATTAGGAAATGCTACAGATCTTCGCTTTCCCCACCCCATAGTCCATATTAAACATTTACCAACACGCCACTATCTTAACCTTCACCTTGGCCCAAGAATCTCCCACAATATGACTGACTTGAAAATAAACCTTGATCTCCTAACTTGGCTTTTGAGTCTGTTGGA
>NW_022440491.1:0-7007 GCF_009761245.1 Sapajus apella
TCAACTTACAGAGTTAAAATGATGTGTGTGTGCAGCAGTTCAGAAATATTTTCTTTGGAGAATCTGGAAACAGATATTTCCAGCCATACACAGGCATATAAGAACTAGCAGTAAGACAGGGTTTAAAACACTGGAGAAACGTCTAGTTCAAGGTGCTCTGCTTTGTGTTCGTTCACCTTAGGAAGTTGCATCTGCTTTTAGAATCAGGCAGTTAGAAACACGTTTCTTGTAAAAGCTGCATTTGGATATTCCAAAGTGAATGAGACTGTAGGCTGTAATCAGAAATATCTTGCTCTAAAAGAAAAACGCAGCTTTCTAGCAGAATGCTTGTCAAGATGTACAATCAACATATAGACTTCAACTGATGTGTGTGCAGCAGTTCAGCAATCCTTTCTTTGGAGATTCTGGAAACAGATATTTCCAGCCATACACAGGCATATAACAACTAGCAGCAAGACTGCGTTTAAAACACAGGAGAAACGTGTATTGCAAACTGCTCTGTTTGTGTTCGCTCACCTTAGGAAGTTGCATTTTTATATAGATTCAGCGAGTTGGAAACACTTTTCTTCTAAAATCTGCGTTTGGATATTCCAGAGTGACTGAGTCTATAGGCTTTAATGAGAAATATATTGATCTAAACCGAAAACGCAGCAATCTAGCAGAATGGTTGTTAAGCTGTAGAATGAACTTACAGAGTTAAACTGATGTGTGTGTGCAACAGTTCAGAAATCTTTTCTTTGGAGAAAATGGAAACAGATATTTCCAGCCATATACACGCATATAAGAACTAGCAGTAAGACTCCATTTAAAACACAGGAGAAACGACTAGTACAAACTGCTCTGCTTTGTGTTCGTTCACCTTAGGAAGTTGCATCTATGTTTAGATTCAGCGAGTTAGAAACACGTTTCTTTTAAAAGCTGCGTTTGGATATTCCAGAGGGAATGAGACTGTAGGCTGTAATGAGAAATATCTTGATCTAAAACAAAAACGCAGCTATCTAGCAGAATTGTTGTCAAGCTGTACAATCAACTAACAGAGTTAAACTGATTTGTGTGTGCAGCAGTTCAGAAATCTTTTCTTTGGAGAATCTGGAAAATTATATTTCCAGACATATATAGGCCTTTAAGAAATAGCAGTAAGACTGCGTTTAAAAGACAGGAGAAACGTCTAGTTGAAACTGCTCTGCTTTGTGTTCGCTAACCTTTGGAAGTTGCATCTATGTTTAGATGCAGCGAGTTAGAAACACGTGTCTTTTAAAAGCTGCGTTTTGATATTCCAGAGTGAATGAGACTGTAGGCTGTAATGAGAAATATCTTGATCTAAAACAAATACGTAGCTATCTAGTAGAAAGGTTGTTAAGCTGTAGAATGAACTGACAGAGTTAAACTGATGTGTGTGTGTGCAGCAGTTCAGAAATCCTTTCTTTGCAGAATCTGGAAACAGATATTTCCAGACATATACAGGCATATGAGAACAAGCAGGAAGACTGCGTTTAAAACACAGGAGAAACGTCTAGTACAAACAACTCTGCCTTTTGTTCGTTCACCTTAGGAAGTTCCACCTATGTTTAGATACAGCCCTTTAGAAACACTTTTCTTCTAAAAGCAGCTATCTAGCAGAATGGTTGTCAAGGTGTACAATGTTCTTACAGAGTTAAACTGACGTGTGTGTGCAGTAGTTCAGAAATCCTTTCGTTGGAGTATCTGGATACAGATATTTCCAGCCTTACCCAGGCATTTAAGACCTAGCAGTAAGAATGCGTTTAAAACCCTGGAGAAATGTCTAGTTCAAACTGCTCTGCTTTGTGTTCGTTCAACTTAGGAAGTTGCGTCTATGTTTAGATTCAGCGACTTAGAAACACGTTTATTCTAAAAGGAGCGTTTGGATATTCCACTGTGAAAGAGCCTGTAGGCCGTAAACAGAAACATCTTGCTCTAAAACAAAAACGCAGCTATCTAGCAGAATGGTAGTCAAGCTGTACAATCAACTTACAGAGTTAAACTGATGTGTGTTTGCAGCAGTTCAGAAATCCTTTGCTTCGAGAATCTGGAAACAGATATTTCTTGCCATATACAGGTATGTGAGAACTACCAGTAAGACGGCGTTTAAAACACTGGAGAAACGTCTGTTTCAAACTGCTCTGCTTTGTATTCGTTCACCTTAGGAAGTTGCATCTATGTTTAGATTCAGCGAGTTAGAAAAACGTTTCTTCTAAAATCTGCGTTTGGATATTCCAGAGTGACAGAGACTAAAGGCAGTAGTGAGAAATATCTTGCTCTAAAACAAAAACGCAGCTATCTAGCAGAATGGTTGTCAAGCTGTAAAATCATCTTATGGAGTTAAACTGATGCGTGTGTGCAGACGTTGTGAAATCTTTTGTTTGGGGAATCTGGAAACAGATATTTCCAACCTTACCAAGGCATTTCAAACCTAGCAGTAAGACTGCGTTTAAAACACAGGTGAAAAGTCTAGTTCGAACTGCTCTGCTTTGTGTTCTTTCACCTTAGGAAGTTGCCTCTATGTTTAGATTCAGCGAGTTAGAAACACGTTTCTTCGAAGTGCTGCGTTTGGATATTCAAGAGTGAAAGAGACTATAGGCTGTAATGAGAAATATCTTGCTCTAAAGAAAAAACGCAGCTACCTAGCAGAATGGTTGTTAAGCTGTAGAATCAACTTATAGAGTTAAACTGATGTGTGTGTGCAACAGTTCAGAAATCTTTTCTTTGGAGAATCTGGAAACAGATATTTCCAGCCATATACATGCATGTAAGAACTAGCAGTATCATTCGATTTAAAACACAGGAGAAACGTCTGGTACAAACAACTCTGCCTTGTGTTCGTTCACCTTAGGAAGTGGCATCTATGTTTAGAATCAGCGAGTTGGAGACACGTTTCTTCTATAAACTGTGGTTGGATATTCCAGAGTGACTGAGTCTATAGGCTGTAATGAGAAATATCTTGCTCTAAGGAAATATACAGCTGTCTAGAAGAATGGTTGTCAAGCTGGACAATCAACTTACAGAGTTAAACTGATGTGTGTGTGCAGCAGTTCAGAAATCTTTTCTTTGGAGAATCTGGAAACAGATATTTCCAGCCATATACAGGTATATAAGAACTAGCAGTAAGACAGGGTTTAAAACACTGGAGAAACTTCTAGTTCAAAGTGCTCTGCTTTGTTTTCGTTCACCTTAGGAAGTTGCATCTGTGTTTAGATTCAGCCATTTAGAAACACGTTTCCTGTAAAAGATGCATTTGGATATTCCATAGTGAATGAGACTGTAGTCTGTAATCAGAAATATCTTGCACTAAAAGAAAAACGCAGCTTTCTAGCAGAATGCTTGTCAAGCTGTACCATCAAAATATAGAGTTAAACTGACGTGTATGTGCAGCAGTTCAGCAATCCTTTCTTTGGAGATTCTGGAAACAGATATTTCCAGCCATACACAGGTATATAAGAACTAGCAGTAAGACTGCGTTTAAAACACAGGAGAAACGTGTATTGCAAACTGCTCTGCTTTGTGTTCGCTCACCTTAGGAAGTTGCATCTATGTTTAGATTCAGCTAATTGGAAACACTTTTCTTCTAAAAGCTGCGTTTGGATATTTTAGAGTGATTTAGACTATTGGCTGTAATGAGAAATAGCTTGGTCTAAAACAAAAGTGCAGCTATCCAACAGAATAGTTCTTAAGCTGTACAATCAACTAACAGAGTTAAACTGATGTGTGTGAGCAGCGGTTCAGAAATCCCTTCTTTGGAGAATCTGGAAACAGATATTTCCAGCCATATACAGGCATATGAGAACTAGAAGTAAGACTGCATTTAAAACACAGGAGAAACGTCCATTTCAAACTGCTCTGCTTTGTGTTCGTTCACCTTAGGAAGTTGCATCTATGTTTAGATTCAGCGAGATGGAAACACGTTTTTGTAAATACTGCTTTTGGTTATTCCAGAGTGAAAGAGACTATAGGCTGTAATGAGAAATATCTTGCTCTGAAGAAAAATCGCAGCTACCTAGCAGAATGGTTGTTAAGCTGTAGAATCAACTTATAGAGTTAAACTGATGGGTGTGTGCAACAGTTCAGAAATCTTTTCTTTGGAGAATCTGGAAACAGATATTTCCAGCTATATACGTGCATGTAAGAACTAGCAGTATCATTCGATTTAAAACACAGGAGAAACGTCTAGTACAAACAACTCTGCCTTGTGTTCGTTCAACTTAGGAAGTGGCATTTATGTTTAGAATCAGCGAGTTGGAGACACGTTTCTTCTAAATCTGCGTTTGGATATTCCAGAGTGACTGAGCCTAAAGGCTGTAATGAGAAATATATTCCTCTAAAACAAATACGCACATATATAGCAGAATTGTTGTCAAGCTGTAAAATCATCTTATGGAGATAAATTGATGTGTGTGTACAGAGGTTCTGAAATCTTTTCTTTGGGGAATCTGGAAGTAGATATTTCCAGCCTTAGCCCGGCATTTAAGACCTAGCAGTAAGACTGCGTTTTAAACACAGGAGAAACATCTATTTCTAACTGCTCTGCTTTGTGTTCGTTCACCTTAGGAAGTTGCATCCATGTTTAGATTCAGCGAGCTAGAAACACGTTTCTTCTAAAAGCTGCGTTTGGATATTCCAGTGTGAAAGAGCCTGTAGGCCGTAATCAGAAACATCTTGCTCTAAAACAAAAACGCAGGTATCTAGCAGCATGGTTGTCAAGCTGTACAATAAAGGTACAGAGTTAAACTGATATGTGTTTGCGGCATTTCAAAAATTATTTGAATTATTTGCTTCGAGAATCTGGAAACAGATATTTCCAGCCATATAAAGGAATATGAGAACTACCAGTAAGGCTGCGTTTAAAACACAGGAGAAACGTCTATTTCAAACTACTCTGCTTTGTGTTCGTTCACCTTAGGAAGTTGCATCTATTTTAAGATTCAGCGAGTTAGAAAAACGTTTCTTCTAAAATCTGCATTTGGATATTCCAGAGTGACAGAGACTAAAGGCTGTAATGAGAAATATCTTGCTCTAAAACAAAAACGCAGCTATCTAGCAGAATGGTTGTCAAGCTGTGAAATCAACTTACAGAGTTAAACTGATGTGTGTTTGAAGCAGTTCAGAAATCCTTTGCTTCGAGAATCTGGAATCAGATATTTCCAGCCCTATACAGTCATATGAGAACTACCAGTAAGACTGCGTTTAAAATACTGGAGAAACGTCTATTTCAACCTGCTGTGCTTTGTGTTCGTTCACCTTAGGAAGTTGCATCTATGTTTACATTCAGCGAGTTAGAAAAAGGTTTCTTCAAAAATCTGCACTTGGATATTACAGAGTGACTGAGACTAAAGGCTGTAATGAGAAATAACTTGCTCTAAAACAAAATCGCAGCTTTTTAGCAGAATATTTGTCAAGCTGTACAATCTTCTTACAGAGTTAAACTGATGTCTGTGTATTTTAGTTCAGAAATCCTTTCGTTGGAGAATCTAGAAACAGATATTTCCAGCCATATACAGGCTTATAAGAACTAGCAGTAAGACTGCATTTAAAACACAGGAGAAACGTCTAGTTCAAACTGCTCTGATTTGTGTTCGTCCAACTAGGGAAGTTGCATCTATGATTAGATTTAGCGAGTTAGAAACACGTTTCTTTTAAAATCTGCTTTTGGATATTCGAGAATGACTGAGACTAAAGGCCGTAATGAGAAATATCTGGCTCTAAAACAAAAACGCAGCTATCTAGCAGAATGGTTGTCAAGCTGTACAATCTTCTTACACAGGTAAACTGATGTGTGTGTGCAGTAGTTCAGAAATCCTTTCGTTGGAGAATCTGGAAACAGATATTTCCAGCCATATAGAGGGTTATATAACAAGCAGTAAGACTGCGTTTAAAACACAGGAGAAACATCTAGTTCAAACTGCTCTTCTTTGTGTTCGTTCACCTTAGGAAGTTGCATCTATGTTTAGATTCAACGAGTTAGAAAAACGTTTCTTCTAAAATCTGCGTTTGGATATTCCAGAGTGACTGAGACTAAAGGCTATATTAAGAAATATCCTGCTCTAAAACAAAAACGCAGCTATCTAGCAGAATGGTTGTCAAGCCGTAAAATTATCTTATGGAGGTAAATTGATGTGTGTGTGTGCAGAGGTTCTGAAATCTTTTCTTTGGGGAATCTGGAAACAGATATTACCAGCCTTACCCAAGTATTTAAGACCTAGCAGTAAGACTGCGTTTAAAACACTGGAGAAACGTCTAGTTCAAACTGCTCTGCTTTGTGTTCGTTCACCTTAGGAAGTTGCATCTATGTTAAGATTCAGCGAGTTAGAAACACGTTTCTTTTAAAAGCTGCGTTTTGGTATTCCAGAGTGAATGAGACTGTAGGCAGTAATGAGAAATATCTTCATCTAAAACAAAAACGCAGCTATCTAGCAGAATTGTTGTCAAGCTGTACAATCAACTAACAGAGTTAAACTGAAATGTGTGTACAGCAGTTCAGAAATCTTTTCTTTGGAGAATCTGGAAAATTATATTTCCAGACATATATAGGCCTTTAAGAAATAGCAATAAGACGGCGTTTAAAAGACAGGCGAAACGTCTAGTTCAAACTGCTCTGCTTTGTGTTCGCTAACCTTAGGAAGTTGCATCTATGTTTAGATACAGGGAGTTAGAAACACGTTTCTTTAAAAGCTGCGTTTGGATATTCCAGAGTGAATGAGACTGTAGGCTGTAATGAGAAATATCTTGATCTAAAACAAAAACGTAGCTATCTAGTAGAATGGTTGTTAAGCTGTAGAATGAACTTACAGAGTTAAACTGATGTGAGTGTGCAGCAGTTCAGAAATCCTTTTTTGGAGAATCTGGAAACAGATATTTCCAGACATATACAGGCATATGAGAACAAGCAGGAAGACTGCGTTCAAAACACAGGAGAAACGTCTAGTACAAACAACTCTGCCTTTTGTTCGTTCACCTTAGGAAGTTGCATCTATGTTTAGAATCAGCGAGCTGGA
>NW_022440492.1:0-7007 GCF_009761245.1 Sapajus apella
CCTGACGTCAGGAGTTCCAGACCACTCTGGCAAACATGGTGAAATCCCATCTCTACTATAAATACAAAAATTAGCTGCACATGGTGTCGGGTGCCTGCAATCCCAGCTACTCGGGAGGCTGAGGCAGGAGAATCACTTGGATTTCGGAGGTGGAGGTTGCAGTGAGGTGAGATCAGGCCATTGAATTCCAGCCTGGGCAACAAGAGTAAAACTCCCTCTCAAATTAAAAAAAAAAAAAAAAAAAAAAGGAAAGAGGAAAGGAAAGAAAGAAAAGAAAAGAAAAAAAGAACGAAAGAAAGAGAGAGAAAGAAAGAAAGAAAAATTATCCAGGACTCTACTTCCTGAAGAGAATGAGGCAAGCATAAAATTGCGTTTCAATGAAAAACGACGCACGTTTGGAAGACCATGTTGTGTGAGTCCAACCCTGTTCATTCTTTCAGGTATTTTACACCTCTTTGGAAATTGTGGGTAATTGATGCAAGTTATGTTCTGTCCCGTGGAAGTTGGTTGACTTCTCCCAATCCCCACCAGAAAATATCCAGTTTAGACTGCATTTCTTCATTATATAATCATTCCAATATTCCTTATTTGCAAATATGTCTGTTTCCCAGATAGTCGCTCTGTTTCTTTTTTTTTTTGATGCGGGGTATCGTTCTGTTGCCCATGCTGGATTTCCACGGTGAGATCTGGCTCACTGATTCAAGCAATTCTCCTGCCTCAGCCTCCCAAGTAGCTGGGATTACAGGCGCACACCACCACGCCCAACGCATTTTTGTATTTTTAGTAGAGATGGCGTTTCACCATGTTGGCCAGGCTGGTCTTGAACTCCCGACCTCAAGTGATCCACCTGCCTCAGCCTCCCAAAGTGCTGGGATTACAGGTGTGAGCCACAATATAGAGTTTTTAAAGGCTCTCTGTTTCGATTGGCTTATAGAGCTACATAAGTACTTATGTAAATTGAACTTGCCTAAATTCTTAAAAAAAGGGAAATTGAACTACTAATGCTTTGATGTACTAGGAAAGCATTTTTACTGAAACTAACTTAAATATTTTAGGAATTCAAGTTGGCATATGGTTCTCATATATGTTACCGAGCAGTCAATGGGCTCGCTCCCCAAAGTGTACAGCAGCCAATACCATGGCTCCAGCTTTTGAGCAATAAAGCTTTATTGGCCAGGTACAGTCTTTCCTGCCTGTAATCCAGCACTCTAGGAGGCGGAGGCCGGCGGATTACTGGAGCTCCGGAGTTTGAGACCCACCTGACCAACATGGAGAAAGCCCATCTCTACTAAAAATACAAAATTAGCTGGGCGTGGTGGAGGGCGCCTGTAATCCCAGCCACTCTGGAGGCTGAGGCAAGAGAATTGCTTGAACCCGGGAGGCAGAGGTTGCAGTGAGCCAAGATCGCGCCATTGCACTCCTGCCTGGGCAACAAGAGCGAAATTCCGTTTGGGGGAGAGGGAAAGAGAGAAGTAAAGCTTTTGTGTGAGTCAACTGGCAAGAACACAGGAAGACATGCTTAAATCTCGCTTTCCCAGTTGGGGGCTGTGTCAGGTTTTCTAAATTTAGGATTTGATCGGATCTTGCAATGAAGGAATGCTGGGAGGTGTGATCTGACTGGATCGTGCCATGGGGTGATACCAAAACTCCATCTGATTGGTTCCTGGCTCTTGCCGTGGGGTGTCCGCTTCTTAGGCTTCTTAAATGGATCCCGTCGCGTCTCCTCAGTCCGAGCTCTTAGGTTCCAGTCCACGGTCGCATGCTTGGTTAATCTGGGCATGCTCAGGGTTTGTGACCTTAAAGCTGGGAGTCCATGGCAATTGAAAAGCAACTGACAACTTCATTACATAAAAGTTGAACTGAGGCCTGGAGCGGTGCCTCACGCCTGTAATCCCAGCGCTGTGGGAGGCTGAGGCAGGTGGTTCACCTGAGGACCAGGGTACAAGAACCTGAGGTAAGGAGAGACAATGTTTTGCCAAAAACGGTGAAACCCCGTCTCTACTAAAAATACAAAAATTAGCCGCGCGTGGTGGCGCATGCCTGTAATTCCAGCTACTCCGGAGACAGGCAGGAGAATCGCCTGAACCCGGGAGGCGGAGGTTGCGGTGTGTCGAGATGGCGCCATAGCCCTTAGGTTTCACTCCATGGTTGCACGCTTGGTTAATCTGGGCATGCTCAGGGAACCGGGAGATTGCACTGAGCTGAGATCTCGCCATTGCACTCCAGCCTGGCGGACCAGAGTGAAACTCCATCAAAACAGAACAGAACAAAACGAAACGAAACAAAACAAAAAGCACTAGTTGAACTAGATTTGGTCTGATGCAGTTACACATTTACAAACTGTGCCCCCAACCCCCCTGCCAACACGTTCCACTCCTCATTCATTAGGGAAGAGGGATGTAGGTCATGTGTTTGTATCTACTTCATGCTGACCAGGGGCACTGAGTCCCCTAATATTGGAGGAATCAAACTCTTGGGCTGCTGAGTCCGGGTGAATTTTGGGGTCTCCCGGAGTTGCTGGAAGGTCTGGTATTGTTGTAATACAAACTGAAGGTGGAAGTGTTGGCGCCTGGAGGAAAAACAGCTTACCATCAGTTTAATATATAGGACTGAAAAGTAAAAGAAAGAGGCCGGGCGCAGTGGCTCACACCTGTAATCCCGGCGCTTTGGGAGGCCGAGGCAGGTGGATCACCTGAGGTCAGGAGTTTGAGACCAGCCTTACCAACATGGAGAAACCCTGTCTCTACTAAAAATTTAAAATTAGCTGGGCCTAGTGGCGCATGTCTGTAATCCCAGTTACTCAGGAGGCTGAGGCAGGAGGATTGGCTTGAGCCTGGAAGGTGGAGGTTGCAGTGGGCTGAGATTGGGCCATTGTACTCCAGAGTGGGCAACAAGAGCAAATCACTGTTTCAAAAAGAGAGAGAGAGAGAGAGAGAGAGAGAAAAGAAAGAAAGAAAAAGAAAGATAAAGAAAGAAAGAAAGAACGAAATAAGAAAGAAAGAAAAGAAAGAAACAGGAGAACAGTGGCCACAAGGGGCCCCAGCAGAGGAAGAAACCAGGTGATCTCAGTGGATGGCTGGGTGCGGTGGCTCATGCCTGTAATCCCAGCATTTTGGGAGGCCGAGGCAGGCAGATCACCTGAGCTCAGGAGTTCCAGACCACCTTGGCCAACATGATGAAACCCCGTTTCTACTAAGAGTACAAAAATTAGCCAGGCGTGGTGGTGGCAAGTGCTATAGTCCTAACTACTCAGGAGGCTGAGGCAGGCATTGCTTGAATCTGGGAGGCAGAGGTTGCAGAGAGCTGAGATTGCACCACTGCACTCCAGCATGGGCGACAGAGGGAGACTTCATCTCTAAATAAATAAATCAGTCTCAGTGGATGAACTACCCTTGATATGGTTTGTTTCTGTGTCCCCACCCAAATCTCATGTGAAATTGTAGCTTCCAATATTGAGGGAGAAACCTGGAGGAAGGTGATTGGCTCGTGAGGGGCCGACTTCCCCCTTGCTGTTCTGGTGATAGTGAGTGAGCCTCATGGGCTCTGGTTGTTTAGAAGTGTGTAGCCCCTCCCCCTTCACTCTCTCTCCTGCTCCACCATGGCAAGACGTGCCTGCTTCCCCTTTGCCTTCTGCCATGATTGTCCGTTTCCTGAGGCTTCCCCGGCCACGCTTCGTGTACGGCCCCCAGAACTGTGAGTCAATCAAATCTCTTTTCTTCATAACTTACCCAGTTTCAGGTAGTTCTTTATTGCAGTGTGTAAAAAGAGGAACGGAGGCTTCTGGTTGAAGGAATGCAGCCATTCTGCTTGTTTGAATATTTCCTTTATATGAATCTCTATTTCCCGGGAGGTGTTTCTCCAAGTGCAATGGGAGGTATTGGTGACCGCACATACTCCTCAGTGTTCTGCTAGTAAATGGTTTATGGTTGATCAGTGATCTCCTGCTTTTTCAGTCTGGCCTGGACTGAAAAGGTAACTGGTGATGGTATCAGCAAGCACCAGGAGGTATGGAAATCCTCCAGGAGCCGCAGGCATCACATTGAATTCCATTCACCAGTATTCCGTGGCACAGTTCTTCTGAATTGTACTGCCTTGGTCAAAAGAGATATGGGAGAGGCTGGACACAGTCACTCATGCCTTTAATCCCAGCACTTTGAGAGGCCAAGCCGGGTGGATTATTTGAGGTCAGGAGTTTGATACCAGCCTGGCCAACATGGTGAAACCCTGTCTTTGTTAAAGTATAAAATTAGCTGAGTGTGGTGGTGTGTGCCTGTAATGCCAGCTATTCAGGAGGCTGAGGTGGGAGAATCACTTGAGTACGGGAGGTGGAGGTTTCAGTGAGCTGAGATGGCACCACTGCATTCCAGACTGGGAGAGAGAGAGACTCTGTCTCAAAAAAAAAAAAAAAAAAGAGGTATGGGAGGTCTGGTTGGAGCATTGATATTCTGATGATAGACACAGCGGTCAGCCAATTTATCTATTGTATTATTTTCTTTCATCATGGGGTCCTTATAATGCCAACGAGCAAGCCGTGTCCCACCTCCTTCCCATAGTATAAGGAGTCATGGAGGTCTTTTAAAATAACCCGGTTCACATTTGCAGGCACTCATATCCTGCGTCTTCTATTTAGGCCACCTTACAGAACTCAGGTGATATCTATCTCCAGTGGCTTTTAAAATCCCCCAGGCGGGGGCAGGTGCAGTGGCTCACACCTATAATCCCAGCACTTTGGGAGACTGAGGTGGGTGGATCACTTGAGGCCATGAGTTCAAGACCAGCCTGGCCATCATGGTGACACCCATCTTTACTAAAAATCCAAAAAATCATCCAGGTGTAGTGGCAGGCGCCTGTAACCCCAGCTACTTGAGAGTTTGAGGCAGGAGAATCACTTGAACCTGGGAGGCAGCCATTACAGTGAGCTGAAATTACCCCATCCCACTCCAGCCTGGGGAACAAGAGTGAAACTTTGTCTCAAAAAAAGAAAAAAAAGAAAGAAAAAAAATTCCTTAGGGGAATACCTCAGCTGATTTTATAAAGAGCTGCTACTGAAGGAAGCAGACACATTGGGAGGACTTCCACACCCGTGCAGCTATATTGGCCATGGCTTCTGAAATTTACTATTTCAGAGTCACCCCGCTGATGACCTTGGCAATGGACTACAGTAAACTGTTTAGGCCTTTCCGCGGCCCAAATCAGTGTCAGTATTTCTGTTGAACATTCGATTCCATGTTATTTGCATTTAGAAGGCTCCTTTATTTATTTATTTTTTTTGAATTTTGCTCTTGTTGCCCAGGCTAGAGTCCAAGGGTACAATCGTGGTTCACGGCAACCTCTGCCTCCCAGATTCTAGGGAGTCTCCTGCCTAAGCCTCCCAAGTAGCTGGGTTGAGAGGCATGTGCCACCACGCCCGGCTTACTTTGTATTTTTAGTAGAGATTGGGTTTCTCCACGTTGGTCAGGCTGGTCTCAAACTCCCAACCTCAGGTGATTGGCCCTGCTCAGACTCCCAAAGTGCTGGGATTATAGGCATGAGGTCCCCTTTATTCCAGATCGCCCCATGGGCATGGACCACAGAGACTGCATATTGTGAGTCTGCAGAATCAGTGAAGGCCATGTCTTGTCTTAGGTTCAGGGCTTGGGTTCATGCAGATTTTGCCGGCCTTCTGTGCTGAAGTCCCCATGGGAAGCTCTGGGCCGCTTTCCTGTAGGTAGAGAACTTCACGTCCTGCTCTTCACTGGCCTCTTCATGAAGCTCCTGCTATATACAGACCATGGCTTCCTTTTCTTCTTCAACCACATCTGTGTTGTTAAAACTCTGGAAGTCAGCCGGGCACGGTGGCTCATGCCTCTAATCCCAGCATTTTGGGAGGTGGACGTAGACAGATCACTTAGTCTGAAGTTTGAGACCAGCCTGGCCAACATGGTGAAACCCTGTCTGTAATAGTTACAAAAATTAGTCAGGTATACAGATGGGTGCTGATAGTCCAGCTACTCAGGAGGCTGAAGCAGGATAATCGCTTGAACCCGGGAGGCCGAGGTTGCAGTAAGCTGAGATTGCACCACTGTACTCCACCCTGGGCAAGAGAGTGAGACTCTGTTTCTACAAACCAAAACAAAACAAAGCTCTAACTAGGGATTAGCCTTCTCTTCTAATTTTTAAAAAAATATTAAGAAAAAAATAGATGTAGATGCTATGTTGCCCAGGCTGGTCTTAAACCCCTGGCCTCAAGTGATCCTCCCTCTATAACCTCCAAAAGTGCTGGATTATAGGTGTGAGCACTGTTTCCAGACTTACGTTGTTTCTACCTAAAAAAAAAATACAGAATTATTTTCCAGAGCCAATTAATATGTTCAAATAACCAAAACTTCATTAAGGAAAAATGTCACTTGACAGCAAATAAGCAATCCAGACCAATCTGATCCCACTCGCTGTGAAGGCGAGAAAACTTCATGTTTATTAAGTTTTCCAAGAGATGCACTGCACTGTTCCCTTGAAAACACACAGCTCGTGGCCTCCTTCAAAACACACATCCTCTTCAAAGTAACTTACAAACAAGTCAATAGAAGGTAAAAAATTACATCTGAATTCTCACATTTCAAATCATACACTAAACATCAAATCCAAATTTATTTTTACAAGAATTTAGGGGAACTACCACTTGGCTGTACAGGTAATAGAGATATTAAGTAAGTATCATAGATAAAAAGAGGGCTCAGTTCAGGAGCATGTGTAATAACATACAAAGGTTGACAGATAAAAGATTAGGATAGAATCCTCTCTTAAAAAGGAAAACAAAATTATATTTTTATATACATAATGGCTATAACACCCATCACACAAATTTATAGAAATTCAAAAACAGTATTTACAAACTCTTTAAATAAATGTAGTAATAATTCCATGTCCATCTTTTCCAAAATAAACCAATAAAATGTATAGTATATATTAAACATATTACTATATATCTAAGACATGTTAAAAGTCACAACTGAATTCTCACAATTCAG
>NW_022440493.1:0-7005 GCF_009761245.1 Sapajus apella
CTTATGAAGCTTAGTTTGGCTGGATAGGAGATTCTGGGTTGAAAGTTGTTTTCTTTAAGGATGTTGAATATTGGCCCCGACTCTACAAGAAACGTGTTTCCAATTCGCTGAATATAAACATAGATGCAACTTCCTAAGGTGAATGAACGCAAAGCATAGTAGTTTGAAATATACGTTTTTCCTGTGTTTTAAACACAGTCTTACTGCTAATTCACATATGCCTGCATATGGCTGGAAATATCTGTTTCCAGATTCTCCAAAGAAAGAATTTCTGAACTGCAGCACACACACATCAGTTGAACTCTGTAAGCTGATTGTACAGCTTGACAACCATTCTGCTAGATCGATCCGTTTTTGATTTAGGGCAAGATATTTCTCATTACGGCCTATCCTCCCATTCACTCTGGAATATCCAAACGCAGCTTTTAGAAGAAACGTCTTTCTAACTTGCTGAATCTAAACATAGTTGCAACTTACTACGTTGAACGAACACACAGCAGAGCAGTTTGAAAATACTTGCCTCCTGTGTTTTAAACGCAGTCTTCTACGAATTCTTATACGCCTGTATATGGCTAGAAATATCTGATTGTATGTTCTCCAAAGAAAGGATTTCTGAGCTGTTGCACACACACATCAGTTACCTCTGTAAGTTGATTTTACAGCTTGACAACCATTGTTCTTGAAAGCTCCGTTTTTGTTTTAGAGCAAGATCTTTCGCATTACAGCCTACCCTCCCATTTACTCTGGACTATCCAAACGCTGCTTTCACAAGAAACGTGTTTCTGTGTCGCTGAATCTAAACATAGATGTAACTTCCTAAGAAGAACGAACAAAAATCAGAGCAGTTTGAAATATACATACCTCCTGTGTTTTCAACGCAGACTTACTGCTAATTCTTTTTACCTGTATATGGCAGGAAATATCTGTTTCTAGATGCTCCAAAGAAAGGGTTTCTGAACTGCTGCACACACATCAGTTTAACTCTGTAAGTTGATTGTACAGCTTGACAAGCATTCTGCTAGATAGCTCCGTTTTTGTTTTAGAGCAAGATATTTCTCATTAAGGCCTATACTCCCATTCATTCTGGAAAATCCAAAAGCAGCTTTTAGATGAAACATGTTTTTAACTCGCTGAATCTAAACATATATGCAACTTTATAAGGTGAGCGAACTCAAAGCAGAGCAGTTTGAAATATAGGTTTCTCCTGTGTTTTAAACGCAGTGTTCCTGCTAATTCTTATATGCCTGCATATGGCTGGAAATATCTGTTTCTAGATTCTCCAAAGAAATGATTTCTGAACTACTGCGCACACACATGATTTTAACTCTGTAAAGTGATTGCACAGCTTGACAACAATTCACCTAGATAGATTCGTTTTTGTTTTAGAGCAAGATATTTCTCATTACGGCCTATCCTCCCACTCACTCTCGAATATCAAAATGCAGCTTTTAGAAGAAATGTGTTTCTAACTCGCTGAATCTAAACATAGTTGCAACTTACTAAGCTCAACGAACACACAGCACAGCAGTTTGAAATACACTTTTCTCGTGTGTTTTAAACGCAGTCTTTCTGCTAATTCTTATCTGCCTGTATATGTCTAGAAATATCTGATTCTAGATGCTCCAAAGAAAGGATTTCTGAACTGTTGCACACACGCATCAGTTACCTGTATAAGTTGATTGTACAGCTTGACAACCATTCTTCTAGATAGCTCCGTTTTTGTTTTAAAGCAAGATATTTTGCATTACAGCCTCTCCTCCCATTTACTCTGAAATAACCAAACTCAGATTTTACAAGAAACGTGTTTCTAACCCGCTGAATCTAAACATTGATGCAACTTCCAAAGGTGAACGAACACAAATAAGAGCAGTTTGAAATATACGTGCCTCCCGTGTTTTCAACGCAGTCTTACTGCTAATTCTTATATGCCTGTATATGGCTGGAAATATCTGTTTCCAGATTCTCCAAAGAAAGGGTTTCTGAACTGCTGCACACACACAGCAGTTGAACTCTGTAAGCTTATTGTACAGCTTGCCAACAATTCTGCTAGATAGCTCCGTTTTTGCTATTGGCCAAGATATTTCTCATTATAGCCTGTCCTCCCTTTCACTCTGGAATATCCAAACGCAGCATTTATAAGAACCTTGTTTCTAACTCGCTGAATCTAAACGTAGATGCAACCTCCTAAGGTGAACGAACACAAAGCAGAGCAGTTTGAAATATATGTTTCTCCCGTGTTTTAAATGCAGTCTTACTGCTAATTCTTATATGCCTGTATATGGCTGGAAATATCCATTTCTAGTTTATCCAAAGAAAGTGTTTCTGAACTGCTACATAGACACATCTGTTTAAGCATGTAAGTGGAATGTACGCCTGACAACCATACTGCTGGATAGATCTCTTTTTGATTTGCAGCCAGATATTTCTCATTACAACATATACTCCCAGTAACTCTGGAATATCCAAACGCAGCTTTTAGAAGAAACGTGTTTCCAATTCGCTGAATCAAAACGCAGATGCAACTTCCTAAGGTGAACCAACACACAGAGTAGTTTGAACACACTGGGTCAGTTGAGGGGAAATAGGGGAGGGACAGTTGGGGGTGGGGATGTGGGGAGATATAGCAAGGGGAGAACTGCCAGATTAAAGTGATGGGGGGAAAGGGAGCAAATCACACTGCCACGTGTGTACCTATGCAACAATTTTGCATGTTCTTCACATGTACCCCAAAACCTAAGATGTAATAAAATAAATAAATGGGGGAAAAAAAAGAAATATATGTTTCTCCTGTTTTCGGACGCAGTCTTACTGCTAAGTCTTATATTCCTGTATGTGGCTGGAAATATCCGTTTCTTGATTCTCCAAAGAAAGGGTTTCTGAACTGCTACATACACACATCAGTTTAACTCTGTAAGCTGAATGTACACCTTGACAACCATTCTGCCAGATAGCTCCATTTCTGTTTTAGAGCCTGATATTTCTCCTCACAGCATATGCTCCCATTCACTCTGGAATATCAAACGCAGCTTTTAGAAGAAACGTGTTTCTAACGCGCTGAATCTAAACATAGATGCAACTTCCTAAGGTGAACGAACACAAAGCAGAAGAATTTGAAATATACGTTTCTCCTTTGTTTTAAAAGCAGTCTTACAACTAATTCTTATGCCTGTATATGGGTGGAAATATCTGTTTCTAGATTCTGCAAAGAAATGATATCTGAACTACTGCACACATACATCAGTTTAACTCTATATTTTGATTGAACTGCCTGATAAATCATAATGCTAGATAGCTCCTTTTTAATTTTAGACAAAGATATTTCTCATTACAGCCTATACTCCCATTGACTTTGGAATATCCAAAAGCAGCTTTTAGAAGAAAAGTGTTTATAACTCGCTGAATCTAAACATAGATGCAGCTTCCTAAGGTGAATGAACACAAAGCAGAGGAGTTTGAAATATACGTTTCTTCTGTGTTTAAAACGCAGTCTTATTCCTAGTTCTTATATGCATGTAATATCGCTGGAAATATCTGTTTCTAGGATCTCCAAAGAAACGGTTCCTGAACTGTTGCACACACACATCAGTTGAATTCTGTAAGTTGATTGTACAGCTTGACAACGATTCTGCTAGATAGCTCCGTTTTTGTTTTAGAACAAGATATTTCTCATTACAGCCTATCCTCCCATTCACTCTGGAATATCCAAACGCAGCTTTTAGAATAAACGTGTTTCTAAGTCGCTGAATCTAAACATAGACGCAACTTCCTAAGGTGAACGAACACAAAGAAGAGCAGTTTGAAATATACGTTTCTCCTGTGTTTTAAACGAAGTTTTACTGCTAATTCTTATATGCGTGTCTATGGCTGGAAATATCTGTTTCTAGATTTTGCAAAGAAAGGATATCTGAACTGCTGCACACACACATCAGTTTAACTCTGCAACGTGATTGTACAGCTTGACAACCATTCTGCTAGATAGACCCATTTTTGTTTTAGAGAAAGATAGTTCTCATTACAACCTATCCTCCCATTCACTCTGGAATATCCAAAGGCAACTTTTAGAAGAAACGTGTTTCTAACGAGCTGAATCTAAACATAGATGCAACTTCCTAAGATGAACGAACACAAAGCAGAAGAATTTGAAATATACGTTTCCCCTGTGTTTTAAAAGCAGTCTTACAGCTAATTCTTATGCCTGTATATGAGTGGAAATATCTGTTTCTAGATTCTGCAAAGAAATAATAACTGAACTACTGTACACACACATCAGTTTAACTCTATATGTTGATTGAACAGCTTGATAAACCATAATGCTAGATAGCTCGGTTTTTATTTTAGACCAAGATATTTCTCATTACAGCCTATACTCCCATTGACTCTGGAATATCCAAAAGCAGCTTTTAGAAGAAACGTGTTTCTGACGCGCTAAATCTAAACATAGATGCAGCTTCCTAAGGTGAACGAACACAAAGCAGAGCAGTTTGATATATACGTTTCTCCTGTGTTATAAATGCAGTCTTACTGTTTATTCTTATATGCGTGTTTACGGCTGGAAATATTTGTTTCTAGATTCTCCAAAATAAGGATTTCTGAACTGCTGCATGGACACATCAGTTTAACTCTGAAAGTCGATTGTACAGCTCTACAACCATTTTGCTAGATAGCTCCGTTTCCGTTTTAGAGCAAGATATTTCTCATTACAGCCTATTCCCCCATTCACTCAATAATATCAAAACGCAGCTTTTAGAAGAAACGTGTTTCTAACTCGTTGAATCTCAACATAGGTGCAACTTCCTAAGGTGAACCAACACAGAGCAGGGCAGTTTGAAATATACGTTTCTAGAGGAGATCCAAGATGGCCGTTTAGGAACAGCTCAGGATTGCAGCTCTCAGTGAAAGCGCAGAGGGTGAGTGGACGCCGCATTTTTATTGCCCACAGACTAGGAAATTCCCGGGCAGAGGTGCTCCACGCTCGCCAGGGCGGCTGTTTTGGCCAGCGCGGCTGTGCCGGCCTGCGCCACTCCTTTGCCCCGTGCGGCTGCTTTGTCGGCGCCCCGGAGCCGCGGTTCTCTGTACAAAATACACCAGTCCAGGTGCCCTTTAGGCTGGCGATTGGAGCCACGGGAAGTCGCCCATACGCTGGTTCAAAAAGGGACTGAGCAGAGAACCAGGACAGTAGATTCCAGGGCCAAAGAAAAATAAAAGAAAAAAAAAGCGCCACAAACCTCAGTGCCGCTGTTTAAGCCATCGCAGTGAGTGGCCGCAGGGGAAAACAAACAGACCCCAGCACCTCTTCAACAGGCGACTGGAACACCAACTTAAAAAAGGCTCTGAGGCAGGGAGCCAGGCGATCAGGCTTGGCTGGCCCCACCCCCATAAAAGAACAGCAACCAGAAACTCTGGATTGAGAGTTTCACAGCAAGCGCAACTGAACCTGGGACGGTCCAGCTCTGTGGGGGAGGGGCGTCCGCAATTACCAGGGAGCACACCGTTGCCAAGGCAACCCGCCATTGCTGAGGCAGCCCGCCATTGCCAAGGCAACCCGCCACAGCAGAGACCCCGCCCCAACAGAGGCGGGCCACCATCGCCAAAGCCGTTCTAACTACACTCATATACACAGGACTGCAGGGAAGTTCACTGGGCAGCGGGGCGGAGCCCACAGCAGCTCAGCAAAACTGCTATAGGCCGACAGTGACTAGGCTGCCTCTTTGCTGGGCTGTGCAGGTCTGAAGGAAAAAAAAAATATAAGAAGGCAGCAGCATAACGGAAACTCATAAATAAAGCCCTAAATCGCTGGGACAGAGCACCTGGGAACAAAAAGCAGTTTATGTGTTCTCCTGCAGCAGGCCTAAAAGTACCTGCGCAGCAGCTCTGAATGAACAACAACAGAGCTCGCAACTCACCATTTGAACTCCTATAAAGAAAAGACCGTCTCCTCAAGCAGCTCCCTGACCCCTATATATCGAAAAAGACACCTCATAAAAGAGAGATCAGATTGACACTAGGCGGGTATCCTTCTGGGACAAAGATAGCAGAAGAAGAAAACTGGTAACAACCCTTGCTGTTCAACAGCTGCTGCAGGTGAACCCCAGGCAAGCAGGGCCTGGAGTGAACCTCAGCAGACCTACAGCAGAGGGGCCAGACTGACAGAAGGAAAACCAAGAAACAGAAATAACCTCATCATCAACAAACAGAACATCAATCTGAAAGATTTGAGACCCAATCTGAAAGCCAGCAACCACAAAGTCGACAGGTGGATAAATCCTTAAGGATGGGAAGAAACCGGCGCAAAAAGGATGAAAACACCCAAAACCAGAACACCTCTCCTCCTAAAAGGGATCACAACTCCTCGCCAGCAAGGAAACAAGGTTGGATGGAGAACGAGTGTGATGAAATGACAGAATCAGAATTCAGAAGGTGGGTAGTAAGAAACTTCTGTGAACTTAAAGAACATGTTCTAACCAAATGCCAAGAAACTAAGAACCTTGAAAAAATATTTGACGAAAGGCTACCAAGAATGGAAAAAATAGAAAGGAATATAAGTGAATTGATGGAGCTGAAAACAGCAACACGAGAACTTCGTGAAGCATGCACAAGTATCAACAGCCGAATTGACCAAGCAGAAGAAAGGATATCAGAGATCGAAGATCAACTAAACGAAATAACACGGGAAGGCAAGACTGGAGAAAAAAGGGTAAAAAGGAATGAACAAAGTCTCCAAGAAATGTGGGACTATGTGAAAAGACCTAATCTACGTTTGATAGGCGTACCCGAATGCGACGAAGAGAATGAATCCAAGCTGGAAAATACTCTTCAGGATATTATCCAGGAAAACTTCCCCAACCTAGCAAGGCAGGCAAACATTCAAGTCCAGGAAATACAGAGAACAACACAAAGATATTCGTCAAGAAGAGCAACCCCAAGGCACATAATCGTCAGATTCACCAGGGTCGAAATGAAGGAGAAAATACTAAGGGCAGCCAGAGAGAAAGGTCGGGTTACCCA
>NW_022440494.1:0-7002 GCF_009761245.1 Sapajus apella
CCACATAGGTGACAAATACTCTGTACAACAATCCCCAGTGACACTTACATAATAAACCTGCACAGGTACCTCTGAACCTAAAATAAAAGTTTTAAAAAAAAACTGATAAATTAAATCAAAAGAAACCATAAGGAAAAGAAAATGTGAGATTAAAACAGAAAAATAGTGGATAGAATAAATACTTTGGTACCTTAAAAACAAGGAAATAGACAAATTAGTAAGAAGGGAAATAAGCATAAAAGCAAAAAAAAGACAATAAAAAAATTATAAGTTAACTCTAATTATGAGGGACTATTTTGCACAACTCTGTGCAAACACATTTGAAATCTGCATTTATTAATATCCAATTCAACTTCCAAATCATAAAAATGTCCTACATCTGCACTGTTCAATATGTAGCCACTAGCTATGTGTGTTGAGTGAATAATTGTACAATTAAATGTGGCTCATGTGACTGAGAAACTAAATTTTTTCTAATTATTAATTTATTTAATTTCCAATTATAATTTTATTATAATTAGTTTAAATTTGAATGGTCTCATGCAGCTAGTGGCTATTGTATCAGAAAGCATAGAAGAAAATAAAATTGAAATTATCTTAAGACAGTGTTATTTACCAAAGTTAAACCCAAAGAGTATTCATTTAAAAAACAAAAGGCTTAAAGAGACAACTCTATAAAAGAAATAAAGTTATTAGAGAATCTCCTTCTCTCCCTCTGACACACACACACACACACACACACACACACACACACACACACACACAGGTGCTACAAGGAAAAGGAAAGCTCTTCTTTATAACACAGAACAGGACTTTGACAAACTACTACTCATGGCCCAAATCCTGCTGCAGATCATTTTCCTGCAGTCCTTGAGCTAATAATTATTACACAGCTAAAGAAGAAATAGAATATGTAATAGAGACCATATGTGGCCCACAAAGCCTAAAAGACTTAGAATGTGGCTCCTTACTGGAAAAATCTACTGGCCGCTGATCTAGAAAAATGCCTGAATTTTAAAATCACCATTTTGCAAATACCACCAAGGTAATATGAGATTCTGGCATGAAATTTCTCCTAACACTATACACTAACATATTGTTAGGAAAAGGACATTCATATAACTCTATTATCCATCAAATGTTTATTAAGTACAGAATTTAAATCGAAGAGATGAAGCTTAGCTTCACAAATATTGAGATAAAGTGACATTATAAACTTCCCAATGCAATGCGATGGGAAACATAATATTTGGCTAAACATTTTGTCTAATCCAGAAGAACAGTTAGATGAATCCAGGTTGAGAAACATTCTATGAGACAATTAGTCTGGATTCTTCAAAAATGTCAAGGTTGTAAAAGATGAGGAAAAAGGGTGGGGGGGAAGCAGTATTCTAGACTGATGAAAATAAGAAACATGACAAAAAAATCCAATATAAGATCCCTGACTAATATAAAGAATATTTGAAAGCAAGTGGAGACATTTAGACTGTATACTACACAATATTAATTATCAGTAGCAAATGTCTTGTGATTGTTATTGTAGTAATATAAAAAGAGTGTGCTAATTTTGGAAAAAATCCCTTAAGTATTTTTGTATAATCTTGATGTCTGCAATTTGCTTTCAAGCAGTTCAGAGCTCCCCAAAATGTGAGTGTGTGCATGTATATGTACGTGTGTGTAAGAGAGAAAATGAGTGTGTCTGTGAAGAGGAAAAGAGACATAGAGACACACAAAGCCAATCCCAGAAAATGTTAATTTGTGAATCTAAATAAAGGGCGCAGGTGTCTTTATGGTACTTCTTTTTCAACTTTTCTGTTCGACGTTAAAAGTTGGAAGAATTTTTTTAAAGGCACTTGTTTATTCAGGGTGAACATGATCTTCAAATTTCTTTGCTAGATGTTGGTTTTCTGTAGTTGTTAATACTTTTGTGCCACCTGACTGCATTATGACAAAATAAACTTAGCTATGAAAGAAAAGCTGTCTGTGTAGCCATAAAGCCAAACAATTGCTTCACTGAATAGGAAAAGAAACCATGAAGTTTATTGCAAGTAATATTGTTATAAACTGTTATTCTCCTAATACAGTATAACCAATTATTACCTTGTAATGTTAGTCAGCATCTACTAATAAGGAGAGACCAACGGTCAGTATTTATACACAATTACACTGAGACCAATTCCTTGTAGCCTGAAAAACAATATGGCAAACATTAAGAGAAGGTACTGGAGGTGTTTTGTCATGATTTACAGGACAAGAAATCACACTATCTTCTTCTACTAGATGATTAACTATTCTGGGAAACATATACTCAGGTTTATAGTTAAAATAGACAAGAATACAAGGTGCATCAGCAACCCCATCATCTTTCATTATTATAATCTTGCCAATCTGGAATGAAGCAAAAAATGACACAAGTAGATAGGGGCATTGGCCTAAGAGTAGGAAGACCAGAGTTATGGCTTCAGCTCTGCTTCCAAATAGCCCCAGTATTTTTTGGTAAATCACTTCCCTTCTCTGAGCTTTAGTTTCCTCATCTATCAAATGTGGCAGCTGAACTGAATTAAGATTGTTGGATCTGCAAGATCAAGGGTTATTTGTTCTTCAAGGACTGGGAGACAAGATGGCAATTTAGAACAATTTCATAAGAAATAAAAATTTAATGTGATATGAATATTATTCATTAGAATTCAACAGGACACAGGGAGAAGAGACCAAGAGATAGCTAAAAATTATCATCGGCTTCAGGAAATCACTCCCTTCTAAGACCTAGGGACTGCACTCGGTGGGGAGAGACATCTCACCAGAGGCCCAGAACGTTTTGGATGAAGAATGGCCACAAGAGGAAGGGCGGAAATTACACTGGGCCAAGAAGATTTCCATTGACTTTTTGTGTGATACGACTTTTCTTTCCAAACCCACAAAAATCTTTATATTTTTGCTGGATTATACTTTTTTAATGAATTCTAGAAAGAAGTAATATTTGGCAACCAGGTAGCAACAGAAATTGAAAAGTCCCCCAGGACTAGAAGAGGAAACCCTGAGGAAGTAAATCCAGAAATACCTCAAAACTAAGAAATCGGGGTGTATAGAGCAACCCTTCATTAAACTCCATCTTAGAAAAATACTGTGTTTTATATTTCACATGGGATTTTGCCAACAAGGATATTTTGCTTAACAAACAAATAAAATGTGAAGACTGCATCCAACCAGGTAAGAACATATCAAGCACACTCTTCCATTGTAGGTTCTCATCAGAGGACTCTGTGACTACATATATATATAAAAAGGCAGACCTTCAGCCTCCCCAAACAGCTGTCTTAATTAACCCAGTCTTGCAATCAGCCATGATAAGCAATTGGCATGCACCTCTAAAGGCTCTTCCACATCAAAGACTCCGTCTGGGACCAATGGACCAGACCAGGAATCCTTTTGTCTTCTTCGCTCCCACTGGGACTTGCTTATTTACCCTTTCTCCTATCTCTTTCTCCTCTTGATGTTAAGTGCTACCTTGTTTGTTGTGGAATATTTAAACTATAATATTTATATATTGGTTAAATATACTAATATGTATGGTATGCAATATAGACTGACTTGTGGAATGGATTGAGGCTGTGTGGCCCATGGCTCTGACTAGGGAGTGGATGGGAAGTGCTAAGAACTGTCTCCCTGGTAACTTCATGTAGCTCATGGCTTTTGTGATTAGAAATTCTCTTAAGAACTGAGAGAATTAGGATGAGTTCTTCTTCAATAGACGTCTGACGTGTGGAAAGACACACACATGTGTGAACCAGGACACCTCTAACCTTGCACTGCTGATGACATGAAGCTTTGAGAAAATATTGCCTAAACTACTGAGGACATAGATGCCACCAAGGGAGGTATGGGTTAAATCAAGCAGAGTAAGACCACAGGTGAGTAGAATGCTTTGGAAATTGGTTATTAGATTAACTCTGAGTGAATTTGGAACATTTGTCATTCTATTCAGTTGTGTGTGTGTGATTTTCTAAGTACATAGGCAAATTTTCTTTCCTAAATAGGCAAAGTCTCCAGAGCATTACTGAATCTTCCTTTGATCATTTTACATTGTATAATATTTCTGAGTCATTATTTGAAACATCATTACCTCTGCATAGGGATTGTAAATAAGGGATGTGAACACTGGATTGAATCTGTACAGGATTCATGCATCCCCGGAAGGTGATTTTTGGAGGGACATAAATCTCGAGTGTGAACTAGTTTCTACTCTTTGTCTCCTTCTCATGAAATATCAGTATAGCAGCAACAACAATGAAAATTAAGTTGAGGATTCTGGTTTGGGTTCATAAATTTATCAAATTCTTACCATATTTTGCTTTAAATCAAAGTGAATGAAATTAAATCTATATCCCCTAGTCTAATTCCCTTTAGTGAGACTGCATTCTTTCAACAGCTATTAGAGAAACATTTCTTTGCTCACACATTTTCAAAGAGGTTTCTGGAGCTTACAATACACAGGCCATCATTTAAACTATAAGAATTCAGAAGCAGAAATTCTACTCACAATTGAACTTCACTGAGTTAGCGACATGGTGTTTTAAATTCTAATTCTACTATAGAGCAAACCCAGATTGAAAAGCTGAGGACAAGTCATATGTATTGTTTGTACTGGGAGGCTGCATCATTAGCAGAGTCTTTGATACACAATGGCAAGTTCTGTTTAAGACGTTTCTGCTCCCGGGAGTTTTTCCTAGCGTTCTTCCATTAGACGATATGTAGCAGTGTTCACAAACTCTGAGTGGCATTGACATTAATTTCTAATAATGTTTAGAAACATTTGTAAAATTTCTAAACATTATTAGAAATAAACAATGGGGCCCCATCCTCCAGTATGCAATGTACATGCTAAATCAATGACCATTATTTGATGCACTATCCCCCAAAGAAAAAATACATGGATCTCAGAATTAAGGCATGGAAGCCACAATGGCTCCTGTTACTATCACCCCCTGTAACGCATTTCTGGAATGCGTGCTTCCCATTTCCATGATTCTGGGCACCACAAGTGTAGAGAACTCTTCCACCAGCAGATAGAAAATACAGCTGCCCCTTCAACGTTTTATGCACCTTGCGTCCAGGGCCAAAAACAACAACAACAACAAACAGAATAGGGATAATTGCCATCCTGGAAAGGTAAATGGCCTAATCATCAAGAGGAAAGCTGCTATTCCACATTGGAGAAGTGAGCAATCAGCTTAACACAAATGTGGTTGGCACACATTAGTATTCCATCATCTAATTTTAATCATAAACCCATAATTGCCATAGGCATAGCCTAAGAAAAGTAAACGTGAACTTGGTCCCCACAGGAAGGAAGTTGTGGGCTACCCACAAAGTTAGCATCCTTCTACCATTTTAAGAACTAAGGTGAAGGGCTCTAGAATGAATCAGAGAGTTTAGCCTAGAGCTCTGCCTCCCCAGTAGCAGCTGGGGCTGCAATTTCTCCTACTAACCTTTTTCCCTTATAACTTTACAAGTTCTCCAAAGAGAAAGTCCCACCAGAGTCCTAAAGGAGCCACCCTGAGAAATTATATGAGACAAACAGCCACAGAAATATGGAGGAATTGTCATGAATACTGCAGTGTCCAGATCTCTCTGCCCTATTCCCTTCAAGACTCAAGGACATATACCCCAAGCTGGATATGACCTCGCTGAAAGAGATTACCTCTTCTCCAGTGAATCCCTACCCAAGTACTGGGGATAAACAACCAGCTCCTCTCCCAAAGAGGAACAACTCTGTGAGGCTACTTTTGGAGTCAGCTGCATCCCTGTTGTGATGCATCACAGCCCCAATTCTTCCTCTGCCCAACCCTAATTCTTTCCTTTCCCCACACCCCAAGTGCTGAGCCCAAGTCCACTCCCTAAGAAACATCCTTCACATTCATTTCCATCTGAGTCTGTTTTCTGCGGTAGTCAATCTACAACTAATTTTAAGTGTCCCTGGCATACTAACAGCAAAAAGTTAATATTGCTATTTTACTTGCGCCATAATTTTTTTTATAGTTTTGCAGTATATTTTCTCTTGGTGTCATCTAAGAACAAAGAAAATTCTTCAATCAAATGTGTTTATGCCCTAACAAGAGCTGTACTATACAAAATTATTTTTAAATATATAAGACGTCTTTAATTTCTCCAATATAAATAACATGTTTAACATGGCCAAACAATGTTAAGACAAACATAAAAAAAGAAAATTTGATTATGGAATAAAATATTTGGGTATCTGAAGCAACGAAATGGCTAAAATGTTAATTGTACCTAATTGGCATGTAACCTGAGACTGATCCAATATATCAGAAATCAAGTGACTTCTACACTCTGATCACATTGTAATACCATTTATTAGTCTTTCTTCCATGTTTTCTTCTCCCTTTCTTTGCTCATCTCTTCATCTCTGGAATCTGTTTTTAAGCCTGAAATCCCAGTAGCTGTACTTTCCTACCCACTGTTATTTGTGTCTGAAACCTGTCTACCAACCTGGATGTGCCTGCCTCTTTATTAGCTATCTGCTGACTCGAGGCAGCTGCTGCCTAGTCCTGAAGTATCTAGCAGTGTTCAGTATCTGCCTTGGACTCCTTGGCCTGGGTAAATTTTATTTCTTCTTAATGGAGAGTGCAATGGAGTCACAGCTTACTCCTGTGTTAGGTTCTAACATTAGTCTATTAGGTGAAGAAAAAAATATAGATCACTGATAATACTCTTGCAAATCTTATCAGATAAGAAAAAAGAAAATGTATCTCAAAAATGCCTCATTGCTGTTTTTTTTTTTTTCCAGTATTTGAATCAATCACTATGAAATGTTTGGTTTTCATTTAAGATAATACATTATTCAAATCAGTGCTGTGTTTAAATACAAAAGTTCCACTTAGCTTAGCAAGATGGTGACACTTTAAAAGGCATGAGGGAAAGTCCGTTCCTATTCATTGAAGGAACTCACTGGAAGATTCCCCTGCATGATTTAAAGGA
>NW_022440495.1:0-585 GCF_009761245.1 Sapajus apella
CTGGATTAGGCTGGTTCGGAGGATCCATGTTCATCACCAACCCTCTCCTAGGGAGGGGGTTCCCTGACACTCAACGTCTGGATCTGCCCGGATCGAGCCACTACGGAATCTTGCCTAGACCCCAGGCTCTGATTCCACCTCATCCATCGTGCCAACCTGCGAGATCAGTCCTCTTTGTGTGGCTCATGGTTGTTCACTGATTTGGCTCTAGGAACCCAGACACTGATGGGAAGAGGGAAATATGACACATTATCAAATCCAGAATATTGGCAAGTTGTTAAGAAAAAGCACAACTATTCCAGATACTGAAGACAAGAGAGCATATTCTCCTCTAGGTCTTCATAGAGAAGCCACATCCTCATCAATATCCCTGCAACAGATAGGGATCGATGTTCAAAACCATGCTTTGTATAATGTGTATCATGTCCCTCAACCAAAGCACAAAGCATTAAAAAGTCAATCTTCAAGGAGTCAGTGGGAAGCAATCAAGCCTGCAAATCCACAACTCTGGCTACATTGTTAATAGATTTAAGAATATGTGGCAGGGCGCGGTGGCTCAAGCCTGTAATCCCAGCACTTTGGGAG
>NW_022440495.1:685-7002 GCF_009761245.1 Sapajus apella
CAAAAAAAAAAAAAAAAAGAATATGTGTCTAGAGATTGAATACAACATGTACTCTGCAGGCACTTATCCACGAGTAGCATTTCTCTTAGCCAAGCTTTCGAAAAGTACAGTGTGGCTCTGAGGTTGAGATTCGACTTGGAATGCTGGAACTTTCCATTGCCAGTTAAGAGATGAGCTGTATACCTTAAGAACAGACTGAGTACAGACTTGGAATAGATCTTCTTATGAAATCTCAAGCACCAGAAAGAACACGTTCCTCTCTTTCCCTGCCACTGCTAAGTCATGAGGAGGCAGAGGCTCGGGTGCATTCAAGATTGGGCTTCACCTGTAACCCACCACCATGGCCGAGGAAGGCATTGCTGCTGGAGGTGCAATGGACGTTAATACTGCTTCACAAGAGGTGCTGAAGACCACCCTCATCCACCATGGCCTTGCATGTGGAATTCGAGAAGGCGCGAAAGCCTTAGACAAGTGCCAAGCCCACCTTTGTGTGTTCACATCCAACCGTGATGAGCCTATGTATGTCAAGCTGGTGGAGGCCCTTTGTGCTGAACACCAAACCAACCTAATTAAGGGTGACGACAAGAAAGTAGGGGAATGGGAAGGCCTCTGTAAAACTGACAGAGAGGGAGACCTGGTAAAGTGGTTGATTGCAGTTGTGTAGTGGTTAAGGACTATGGTGAGGAGTCTCAGGCCAAGGACATCATCAAAGAGTCCTTCAAATGCAAGAAGTGAAGAAATAAATATCTGGTAAAAAAAGAAAGAAAGAAGGAAAGCAAGAAAGAGAGAGAAGGAGGGAGGGAGGAAGAAACGGAAGGAAGGGAGGGAGGGAGGGAGGGAGGGAGGGAGGGAGGAAGGGAGGAAGGAAGGAAGGAAGGGAGGGAGGGAGGGAGGGAGGGAGGGAGGGAGGGAGGGAGGAAGGAAGGAAGGAAGGAAGGAAGGAAGGAAAAGGGAGAAAAAAGAAAATGTTCCTGAAGAGAAAGTCAACCCACGTTTCCTCCAAAGTGCGTCAAGGGAGTCCCTGCATGCAGAGACAAGATTCTCTTCAGGAGGAAATTTGAAGTTCCCTAACAGTGCAATGAATGGGTAACTGGTTCCCACAATTCCACATCATAATGTGCAATGTAACAAAAATTAGGCCAGAAATATTGTAAAGCAGACATGTAGCCACATACCCTGTTTGACTACACATACACCCATGCACGTGCACACACACACACACACGCACACCTGCCACACATCTAATTTTGAGCAATAAACCCTGTTAAGCTGGCTGTGAAATGTACACCAAAAGTAACTAAATAAGACGATTCATTGTTTATTATTATTTCCTATAAATCTCCCTAGAGTTGGAGGATTTCTATTAAAATGATTATTTCAGATCCAGATTTGGTGTTCCTTGTGGATGTCATGAGATAGCAGTATTCATTGTGTATTTAAACTACTCCTAGCCCATGATACGCATATCGGGTAATTTGCATCGAGACAATGCCTGGCCTTCTGTGCCCCAGTGCAGAGCAGGGTGGCAGGGCCCTACCATACACGACAACCTGCAGGCCACAGACACTGGCCCTTTGGAGCTGATGCTGGCCTGTGGTCTGCAGTATGCCTAACAATTGAGCATTTCATTAGGAAAGCAAGCTTACGGGCTATTTCAATGTGGTTTCAAGTTAAAAATGAAAGGATCCAGGACACATCTTTGTTTTACCCAACTGGAAATTACAAGCAGGCTAGTTCATATTTTTCCTTGCATATCATGTCAAAGGTTGGAAGAGGATCAACAAAAGTCACAAACCATTTAATATGATTTTTGGCAGATGTTGTCACAAGATCATATAAATCATAGCAGATGGCTGTGTCCCCAGCCTGTGAGCTGTGAGTATAGGCCAGGCTTGCAAATTATTAAGCAAAGCCATGCAAATGGGTGTGGTTTGCACATGCTAGAATGGACGACTAGCTCGTTCTGCTTTGCCAGAGATTTTTCCTGTTTTAGTACTTGTCTTAGACCATTAAGTGCTGCTATAGAAGAATACCTGAGGCTGGGGAATTTATGAAGAAAAGAGGTTTATTTGGCTCACAGTTCTGCAGGCTGGGAAGTTCAGAAAGTATGGTGTCAGCATCTGCTCAGGTTCTGGTCGGGGCTTTTTGTGCTATGTCATAGCATGGTGGAAAACTCAATGCTGAGTGCACATGTGGGAGGACAAAACCTGAGGGGCATCCTGGCTTTACAACAACCCCCTCCTTCAGGAACATTCCCACAAGAACTAAAGCCAGTCTCATGAGAGAGCTGGAGCGCACCAAGTCATTCATGAGGGATCTGCCCCATGACCCAAACACCTCCCACCAGGCACACCTCCCAACGCTGCCACATTGAGGATCAGAATCGACATGAGTTTTGGTGGGGACAAACTCAAACCATAGTAGTACTGACTGTCCCATGTCCTGTGAAACCCCTCGGTCCCTGGCAAACCAGGCTTTCTCACTCTTTCTGGAGTCCTTCCTCCCAGGTAATGTAAACCCTGGCTGTGTATTCACATTTAGGGGTGAGGCACCAAACACTGACTGCAGTCTCTGTGTGGGAGCGGGGCTCGTTGACTGACTGAGCTTACCACAAGGCAACTGAGCAACAAGTCAGCTCCTCATTGGGGAATCTAGCACACATCAGTCATTGGAGTCCCTTTGTCCGGGATGCTCCTTTTCTCCACAAATGAATCCTCCAGATCCCTGCCTATAGATTGCAAATTCGGTTGCTCACTCTCTGGGGACTGGGGTCCCACCATTCAATATGTAGGTTGTGGTTTAATCCTTGTGTTTAAACTTACCTTATCTCCTCCTCTCAAATCTGTGTGGCTCACGCCTCCCATTGTACAGTTTCTTCAGTTCAATTTATATGACAAATATACTGTCCTTTCTTCCCTGGGTGGCGGGGACTCCTGGCTGAAGACGGTAGGGAAAGTGGCCTAGGGTTTCCACTTATGCCCCTGTTTTCCTTTTTGCAGTCTTTCTGAGACTCTGGAGGTGGAGGAGAGAGAATTCACTGGCTTCTCCTTATTTTCTCCCTCTGGGGCATCCAAGTTAAAGCATCTACCATTCTTCCAAGTCACGTCTCCATTGTATACTGTCTCCAAAATACATGTCAAAATTCTCGATTGCTGTTTTCTCCTCTCTTGCTCCTTCTGTCCTTGCAGGATTTTACCTGTGCTATTCCTCTACTGCCATTTTATTAGGATTTGGGGAGGAAGAGGAAAAAAACTTGTGTTGCAAATCAACCATGTCTCATTGGACATCCATTTCTCTAGTGGTCTCTCTTTTCATAGACATAACTCTTTTCAACATTCAAGGGTGAATGTTGGCACTTCTGGAACTATCTTTCATGTCTATTATCTTTTCTTCTTTCTATTTATTTATCCAAGTCTGCTGTTTTCAGGGAGGATTCCAGTCTTTCAGTTCACTAATGATCTCTTCAGCTGCATACATTCCACTACATAGCTCATGCACTCAGGTGGTTTTATTTTTTTAAACTATGAATATATTTTTATTTTTTATTTTCATGACCAGTAATACAAAATGAACACATTTTCATCTCTAACATCTCTGATTCTTTTCCATCCTTTCTTATTTGAGAATATTAATTATACTTACTTCAAGCATATTACTCATTTTTTGGTTCTGTTTAATCTTCAGATCTGGAGCCAGACAGCTGAGGTAAAATTGTGGCTTCTCATGTTAAGCTAAGTGACTTTGGAGGAAGTTACTTAATCACTTGACATTTTAGTTTCTTCATTTATAAAGCAGCGATAAAAATAGTCCTACCCTAAAATCTTATAAGGTAAGACTCATAAGGTATTCATGTGACACATAAATGCTCAGTAAATACTAGGCATGGTTATTATGTTTCCTCAGGTGAAAGTCTCCCTTTCGTGGTGGTGCCTCTCAAATGATATTTTTTGACAGTGAACTCATCTTTACCCATGAGATTTTCTGCAAGAAATCTGCTGGCCTGGTTGCCGTGCGGGAGGGCCGGAAGTCACTGGAGGAGCCTGTGCTCCGTGTTGCTTTCCAGGAGAGTGGGGAACAGGCAGCACCACCAGGTGGACAGCCGGGCTCTCACAGCTGGTCTTTGGGGCGTGGCTGCTGCTTACTCTTCCTTGGCTTTGCCAGCCATATGGGGCCGCGTCCTGTCTCTCATTCCCTAACACAGCTCCTACCAGGAGACAGGCACTGCTGTCCTGGTCATCTTGTCTGCCGGGGTGGAGTTGAGGGAAATATTCAGGGTCCATCCGTCTAGCTCCTTCCACGGGTGTACTTGTCTAAACCTCTGTCAATAGCCCTTTGGTCCCGTCTTGTTCCAGCCATTCACCATCTCTGGGCGTGGAGTGCCTTGTTGCTGCTCCCACATTTGTAGTATATACTGTAATATGTACACGCAAGGATGCATGTAGGATGTCCTTGGCCGCTGCTCATCAGCCGGGCTGCAGTGTCAAATCCGATCCTGTCTGCTTGCAGCTTCTCAGAAACGTGTCAGTGCTTCTGCTTCTCTGAACATTTCCTGTTATCTTTCTGAAAACACTAATTTTTTTTTCTTCCCTGTCATTTTTGGAGGATGGGCCTGGGTAGAGAGATGGCAGCATGTGTTCCGTCCACTGTTGTGAAAAGGGAAGTAAGTCAAAGAATTTATAGAAAAGATAAGAATTGAACAGAACCTTGGAGAATGAGTAGGAGCGGCCAAAGTGAAAAGAGGAGCAAATGTCATTGTGGGTGGGGAGAGGCCTGAGCGAGGGTGTGCAGAGAGGAGACGGCAGGGCAGGGCGAGGGGATACGCAGAGAGGAGACGGCAGGGCAGGGCGAGGGGATACGCAGAGAGGAGACGGCAGGGCAGGGCGAGGGGATACGAGCAATGCCACGTTTCAAGGGCGGCGAGCGTTGTAAGGGAGAGGAGGGCATGACGGTCTTATGTATCATGCTAAGGGGCTGAACTGGATTCTGGAGAGCCTCTGATGGTGTTAGAAATTGACACAGGCCGGGTGCAGTGGCTCATGCCCATAATCTCAGCACTTTGGGAGGCTGAGGTGGAAGAATCACTTGAGCCCAGGAGTTCAAGACCAGCCTTGGACTGAGACTCCTCACCATAGTCCTTAACCACTACACAACTGCAATCAACCACTTTACCAGGTCTCCCTCTCTGTCAGTTTTACAGAGGCCTTCCCATTCCCCTAGTTTCTTGTCATCACCCTTAATTAGGTTGGTTTGGTGTTCAGCACAAAGGGCCTCCACCAACTTGACATACATAGGCTCATCACGGTTGGATGTGAACACACAAAGCTGGGCTTGGCACTTGTCCAAGGCTTTAGCAGCTTCGCGAATGCCACATGCTAAGCTATGGTGGATGAGGGTGGTCTTCAGCATCTCTTGTAAAGCAGTATTAATGTCCATTACACCTCCAGCAGCAATGCCTTCCTCGGCCATGGCAGTGGGTTACAGGTGAAGCCCAATCTTGCATGTACCCGAGCCTCCGCCTCTGCATGGCTTGGCAGCAGCAGGGAAAAAAAGGAATGTTCTTTCTGGCACTTGAGTTTTCATAAAAGGATCTATTCCAAGCCCCAGCTCAGTTTGTTATTAAGACATACGGCTTGTCTCTTAACTGGCAATGGAAAGGTCTGATATTCCAAGTAAAATTTTAACCTCAGAGCCATATTGTACTTTTCAAAAGCTTGGCTAAGAGAAATGCTACTCGTGGATAAGTGCCTGCAGAGTACATGTTGTATTTGATCCTAGACACATATTCTTAAACCTATTGCCAGTTTAGCCAGAGCCACGGACTTGAGAGCTTGACTGCTTCCCACTGACTCCTTGAAGAATGACTTTTTAATGCTTTGTGCTTTGGTTGAGGGACATGATACACATTATGCAAAGCATGGTTTTGAACATTGATCCTTATCTGTTGCAGGGATATTGTTGAGGATGTGAATTCTCTATGAAGACCTAGAGGAGAATATGCTCTTTTGTCCTCAGTATCTGGAATAGTTGTGCTTTTTCTTAGCAACTTGCAAATATTCTGGATCTCATAATGTGTCATATTTCCTTTTCCCCATCAGTGTCTGGGGTCCTAGAGCCAAATCAGTGAACAACCATGAGCCACAAAAAGAGGACTGATCTCGCAGGTTGGCACGATGGATGAGGTGAAATCAGAGCCTGGGGTCTAGGCAAGATTCCGTAGCTGCTCGATCCGGGCAGATCCAGATGCTGAGTGTCAGGGAACCCCCTCCCTAAGAGAGGGTTGGTGATGAACATGGATCCTCCGAACCAGCCTAATCCAG
>NW_022440496.1:0-6996 GCF_009761245.1 Sapajus apella
GAAGCTTAGTTTGGCTGGATAGGAGATTCTGGGTTGAAAGTTCTTTTCTTTAAGTATGTTGAATATTGGCCCCCATTCTCTTCTGGCTTGTAGGGTTTCTGCTGAGAGATCTGCTGTGAGTCTGATGGGCTTCCCTTTGTGGGTAACCCGACCTTTCTCTCTGGCTTCCCTTAGTATTTTCTCCTTCATTTCGACCCTGGTGAATCTGTCGATTATGTGCCTTGGGGTTGCTCTTCTTGACGAATATCTTTGTGGTGTTCTCTGTATTTCCTGGACTTGAATGTTTGCCTGCCTTCCTAGGTTGGGGAAGTTTTCCTGGATAATATGCTGCAGAGTATTTTCCAGCTTGGATTCATTCTCTTCATCGCATTCGGGTATGCCTATCAAACGTAGATTAGGTCTTTTTACATAGTCCCACATTTCTTGGAGACTTTGTTCATTCTTTTTTACCCTTTTTTTTCCAGTCTTGCCTTCCCGTTTTATTTCATTGAGTTGATCTTCGACCTCTGATATCCTTTCTTCTGCTTGGTCCATTCGGCTGTTGATACTTGTGCATGCTTCACGAAGTTCTCGTGTTGTAGTTTTCAGCTCCATCAATTCACTTATATTCCTTTCTATTTTGTCCATTCTTGTTAGCATTTCGTCAAATCTTTTTTCAAGGTTCTTAGTTTCTTTGCATTTGTTTAGAACATGTTCTTTAAGTTCACAGAAGTTTCTTACTACCCACCTTCTGAAATCTGATTCTGTCATTTCATCACACTCGTTCTCCATCCAACCTTGTTCCCTTGCTGGCGAGGAGTTGTGATCCCTTTTAGGAGGAGAGGTGTTCTGGTTTCGGGTGTTTTCATCCTTTTGCGCCGGTTTCTTCCCATCCTTAAGGATTTATCCACCTGTCGACTTTGTAGTTGCTGTCTTTCAGATTGGGTCTCACATCTTTCAGATTGACGTTCTGTTTGTTGATGATGAGGTTATTTCTGTTTCTTGGTTTTCCTTCTGACAGTCTGGCCCCTCTGCTGTAGGTCTGCTGAGATTCACTCCAGGCACTGCTTGCCTGGGGTTCACCTGCAGCAGCTGTTGAACAGCAAGGGTTGTTACCAGTTTTCTTCTTCTGCTATCTTTGTCCCAGAAGGATACCCGCCTAGTGTCAATCTGATCTCTCCTCTATGAGGTGTCTTTTTGGATATATAGGGGTCAGGGAGCTGCTTGAGGAGACGGTCTTTTCTTTATAGGAGCTCAAATGGTGAGCTGTGAGCTCTGTTGTTGTTCATTCAGAGCTGCTGGGCAGGTACTTTTAGGTCTGCTGCAGCAGAACTCATAAACTGCTTTTTGTTCCCAGGTGCTCTGTCCCAGGGATTTAGGGCTTTATTTATGAGTTTCCGTTATGCTGCTGCCTTCTTTTTTTTTTTTTTTTTTTCTTTTTTTCCTTCAGACCTGCCCAGCCCAGCAAGGAGGCAGCCTAGACACTGTCGGCCTATAACTGCTTTGCTGAGCTGCTGTGTGCTGCGCCCCGCTGCCGAGTGAACTTCCCTGCAGTCCTGTTTATATGGGTGTAGTTAGAACTGCTTTGGCGATGGTGGCCTGCCTCTGTTGGGGCGGAGTCTCTGCTGTGGCGGGTTGCCTTGGCAACCGCGGGCTGCCTCAGCAATGGCAGTTTGCCTTGGCAACGGCGGGCTGCCTCGGTAATGGCGGACGCCCCTCCCCCCAGAGCTGGATCGTCCCGGGTTCAGCTGTGCTCGCTGTGAAATTCTCAATCCAGAGTTTCTGGTTGCTGTTCTTTTGTGGGTGTGGGACCAGCCGAGCCTGATCGCCTGGCTCCCTGCCTCAGAGCCTTTTTTAAGTTGGTGTTCCAGTCACCTGTTGAAGAGGCGCCGGGGTCTGTTTGTTTTCCCCTGCGGCCACTCACTGCGCTGGCTTAAACAGCGGCACTAAGTTTTGTGGCGCTTTTTTTCTTTTTTTTTTTTTTGTCCTGGAATCTACTGTCCTGGTTCTCTGCTCAGTCCCCTTTTTGAACCAGCATATGGGCGACTTCCCGTGGCTCCAATCGCCAGCCAAAAGGGCACCCGGACTGGTTTATTTTGTACGGAGAACCGCGGCTCTGGGGCGCCGACAAAGCAGCCACGCGGGGCAGAGCAGCGGCGCTGGTCAGCGCCGGCCGGCGCTGGCCGGCACAGCAGCGCTGGCCACAACAGCCGCGCTGGCGAGCGTGGAGCACCTCTGCCCAGGAATTTCCTAGTCTGTGGGCAAAAAAACCGCGGCGTCCAATCACCCTCTGCGCTTTCACTGGGAGCTGCAATCCTGAGCTGTTCCTAAACGGCCATCTTCAGAAACACTTTCTTTGGAGAGTCTGGAAAGGTATAAGAAATAGGGGTAAGATCGCGTCTAAACCACAGGAGAAACGTGTCTTTCAAACTGCCCTGTTGTAGGTTCTTCACATTAGGGAGTTGCATCTATGTTTAGATTCAGCGAGTTAGAAACACGTTTCTTCTAAAATCTGTATTTTTATATTCCTGAGTGAATTGGAGTATAGGGTGTAATGAGAAATATCTGGTTCTAAAACAAAAACGGAGCTATGTAGCAGAATGATTGTCAAGGTGTTTATTCAACTTACAGAGCTAAACCGGTGTGTGAATATAGCAGTTCACAAACCCTTTATTTCGAGAATCTGGAAAGTGATATTTCCAGGCATAAACAGGCTCAAAAGAATTAGCGGTAAGATTGTGTCTAAACCACAGGAGAAACGTCTCCTTCAAACAGATCTGCATTGTTCTGGTTCACCTCAGGAAGTTGCAACTATGGTTATTTTTAGCTAGTTAGAAACATGTTTCTTCTAAAAGCTGCGTTTGGATATTCCTGAGTGAATGGGAGGATAGGGTGTAATGAGAAATATCTGGCTCTAAACGGAAAACGAACGTATATAACAGAATGATTCTCAAGGTGTATATTCAACTTACAGAGTTAAACAGATGTGTGAATGTAGCAGTTCAGAAACCATTTCTTTGGAGAATCTGGAAAGAGATATTTCCATGTAAATACAGGCTCGTAAGAATCAGCGGTAAGATCACGTCTAAACCACAGGAGATACGTCTCTTTCAAACTGCTCTGGTATGTGTTAGTTCACCTTAGGAAGTTGCATCTATGTTTAGATTCAGCGAATTAGAAACGCGTTTCTTCTAAAAGCTGCGTTTGGATATCCCTGAGTGAATGGGAGTATATGGTGTAATGAGAAATATCTGGCTCTAAAACAAAAATGGAGCTATGTAGCAGAATGATTGTCACGGTGTATATTCAACTGACAGAGTTGATCAGATGTGTGAATGTACCAGTTCAGAAAGCCTTTCTTTGGAGAATCTGGAAAGAGATATTTCCAGCCATATAAGGACTCTCATAAGAATTAGCGCAAAGATCGCGTCTAAACCACAGGAGAAACGTCTCCTTCATACTGGTCTGCAGTGTGTTCGTCCACCTTAGGAAGTTGCAACTATGATTAGATTCAGCGAGCTAGAAACACTTTTTTTCTAAAAGCTCCGTTTGGATATTCCTGAGTGAACGGGAGTATAGGGTGTAATGAGAAATATCATGCTCTAAAAGAAAAACGGAGCCAGGTAGCACAATGACTGTCAAGGTGTTTATTCAACTTACAGAGTTATACCGATGTGTGAATGTAGCAGTTCACAAACCCTTTCTTTCGAGAATCTGGAAACAGATATTTCCAGGCATATACATCTAAAAGGATTAGCGGTAAGATCGCGTCTAAAAAACAGAAGAAACGCCTGGTTGAAGCTGTGCTGCGGTGTGTTCGTTCACATTAGGTAGTTGCATGTATGTTTAGATTCAGCGAGTTAGAAACACGTTTCTTCTAAAAGCTGCCTTTGGATATTCCTGATGGAATGGGAGTATAGGGTGTCATGAGAAATATCTGGCTCTAAAACAAAAACGGAACTATGTGGCAGAATGATTGTCAAGGAGTATATTCAACTTACAGAGTTAAACCGATGTGTGAAAGTAGCAGTTTACAAACCCTTTCTTTGGAGAATCTGGAAAGAGATATTTCCAGGCATATACAGGCTCAAAAGCATTAGCGGTAAGGTCGCGTCCAAACCACAGGAGAAACATCTCTTTAAAACTGCTCTGCTGTGTGTTCGTTCACCTTAGGAAGTTACATCTATGTTTAGATTCAGCGAGTTAGAAACACGTTTCTTCTAAAAGCTGTGTTTGGATATTCCTGAGGGAATGGGAGTATTGGGTGTAAAGAGAAATATCAGGATCTAAAAGAAAAATGGGTCCATGAAGCAGAATGATTGTGAAGGTTTATTTTCAACTTACGGAGTTAAACAGATGTGTGAATGTACCAGTTCAGAAACCCTTTCTTTGGAGAGTCTGGAAAGAGATATTTGCAGCCATATACAGACTCTTATGAATTAGCGGTAAGAAAGCGTCTAAACCACAGGAGAAATGTCTCTTTCAAACTGCTGTGCTGCGTGTTCTTCACCTTAGAAAGTTGCATCTATATTTAGATTCAGCGAGTTAGAAACACCTTTCTTCTAAAAGCTGCGTTTGAATATTCCTGAGTAAAGGGGAGTATAGGGTGTAATGAGAAATATCCGGCTCTAAAACAAAAACGGAGCTATCTAGCAGAATGATTGTCAAGGTCTATATTCAACTTAAATTTAAACCGATGTGTGAATGTAGCAGTTTACAAACCCTTTCCATGGAGAATCTGGAAAGATATATTTCCAGGCGTATACTTCTCAAAAGTATTAGCGGTAAGATCGCGTCTAAACCACAGTAGAAATGTATCTTTCAAACGGCTCTGCTGTGTGTTCGTTCACCTTTGGATATTCCTGAGTGACCGGGAGTATAGGGTGTAATGAGAAATATCTGCCTCTAAAACAAAAACGGAGCTATGTAGCAGAAAGAGTGTCAAGTTATATATTAAGCTTACAGAGTTAAACCGATGTGTGAATGTAGCAGTTTACAAACCCTTTCTTTGGAGAATCTGGAAAGAGATATTTCCAGCCATATACAGGCTCAAAAGAATTAGCGGTAAGATCGCGTCCAAACCACAGGAGAAACGTCTCTTTCATACTGCTCTGCTGTGTGTTCGTTCACCTTAGGAAGTTACATTTATGTTTAGATTCAGCGAGTTAGAAACACGTTTCTACTAAGAGCTGCGTTTGGATATTTCTGAGTGAATGTGAGGATAAGGTGCATTGAGAAATATCTGAGTCTAAAACGAAAACAGCGCTATGTAGCGGAATGATTCTCAAGGTGTATATTCAACTTATGGAGCTAAACACATGTGTGAATGTAGCAGTTCAGAAACCATTTCTTTGGAGAATCTGGAAAGAAAAATTTCCAGCCAAATACAGTCTCATAAGAATTACCGGTAAGATTGCATCTAAACCACAGGAGAAACGTCTCCTTCAAACTGGTCTGCAGTGTGTTCGTTCACCTTAGGAAGTTGCAACTATGTTTAGATTCAGCGAGTTAGAAACACGTTTCTGGAGAGGATCCAAGATGGCCGTTTAGGAACAGCTCAGGATCGCAGCTCCCAGTGAAAGCGCAGAGGGTGAGTGGGTGCCGCGTTTTTATTGCCCACAAACTAGGAAATTCCTGGGCGCAGGTGCTCCACGGTCGCCAGCGCGGCTGTTTCGGCCAGCGGGGCTGTGCCGGCCGGCACCCCTGCTTTGCCCTGCGCGCCTGCTTTGTCAGCGCCCCAGAGCCGCGGTTCTCTGTACAAAATACACTGGTCCGGGGACCCTTTAGGCTGGGGGTTGGAGCCACGGGAAGTCGCCCGTACGCTGGCTCAAAAAGGGGACTGAGCAGAGAACCAGGACAGTAGATTCCAGGGGAAAAAACAAAAAAAAGCGCCACAAAGCTCAGTGCCGCTGTTTAAGCCAGCGCAGTGAGTGGCCGCAGGGGAAAACAAACAGACCACGGCGCCTCTTCAACAGGCGACTGGAACACCAACTTATAAAAGGCTCTGAGGCAGGGAGCCAGGGGATCAGGCTCGGCTGGCCCCACCCCCACAAAAGAACAGCAACCAGAAACTCTGGATTGAGAATTTCACAGCAAGCACAGCTGAACCCGGGACGGTTCAGCTCTGTGGGGGAGGGTCGTCCGCCATTACCAGGGAGCCCGCCGTTGCCAAGGCAACCCGCCATTGCTGAGGCAGCACGCCGTTGCCAAGGCAACCCGCCACAGCAGAGACTCCGCCCCAACAGAGGCGGGCCACCATTGCCAAAGCAGTTCTAACTACACCCATATAAACAGGACTGCAGGGAAGTTCACTCGGCAGTGGGGCGGAGCCCACAGCAGCTCAGCAAAGCTGCTATAGGCCGACAGTGACTAGGCTGCCTTCTTGCTGGGCTGGGCAGGTCTGAAGGAGAAAAAAAAAAAAAAAAAAGGAAGGCGGCAGCATAACGGAAACTCATAAATAAAGCCCTAAATCCCTGGGACAGAGCACCTGGGAACAAAAAGCAGTTTATGAGTACTGCTGCAGCAGACCTAAAAGTACCTGCCTAGCAGCTCTGAATGAACAACAACAGAGCTCGCAGCTCACCGTTTGAGCTCCTATAAAGAAGAGACCGTCACCTCAAGCAGCTCCCTGACTACTATATATCCAAAAAGACACCTCATAAAAGAGAGATCAGATTGACACGAGGTGGGTATCCTTCTGGGACAAAGATAGCCGAAGAAGAAAACTGGTAACAACCCTTGCTGTGCACCAGCTGCTGCAGGTGAACCTCAGGCACGCAGGGCCTGGAGTGAACCTCAGCAGACCTACAGCAGAGGGGCCAGGCTGTCAGAAGGAAAGCAAGAAACAGAAATAACCCCATCATCAACAAACAGAACGTCAATCTGAAAGATTTGAGACCCAATCTGAAAGCCAACAACTACAAAGTCGACAGGTGGATAAATGCTTAAAGATGGGAAGAAACCAGCGCATAAAGGATGAAAACACCCGAAACCAGAACACCTCTCCTCCTAAAAGGG